>NW_025767060.1:600000-861076 GCF_003918875.1 Haliotis rubra | reverse complement strand
AACTATTTGAGAGGCTGGCGCATGCATGTTGATAGGAACATAGATATCGCAGATATCGCCTCCTGATAGCTGATAAAGGTCAACCAGGAACTAAACAGTCTAGGAAGTATCAAATTTCAAATCACAGTGAAAATGTCGCCGATAAGCAAGTGGGGAGGTGTCACTGAGTACGTTCAGCCTTTACTTTCGTGGCAAAACAACAGGTCGTGACCCATATAGAGACCATTGACGCATCAATCGATACTAGTTTTCAGCAGATACAGGAATACCTAGAACGCTACACACACCTAGGGTCTGGGTGGACTGTAGATAAAATCGATAATGTCTATCTAGACATAGCTAACTACGTGCCGTTCAAGAGGCGGGTCATACCTAGACTTGCCTCCCTACTATAGGAAAAAACATGCCATAGTCAACGTCAGGAATAGAGGAGACGATTGCTTGAGGTTAGCTATCAGGTCAGCCTTGTTTCCAGCTGACACTAATTCGAACAGGCCTTCTAGCTATCCCCAAGACGATGGGCTCAACTGGGATGGTATAGATGAACCAACCCCCATATCCCAGATCACTAAAATCGAAAAACAGAATAATCTAGCTATAAATGTCTTTGGGCACGAAGGTAACACAACAATAGTGCACAGGGTCAGCCCAGTGGTGGGGAAACGCGTTATCAATATATTCATGATCCAGCGAGGTGACAAGTATCACTACACATGGATAAAACACTTTAGCAGGCTGTTGTATGACCAATCAGCACACAGAGAAAAGACCCACTTCTGCGAACGGTGCCTACATGGCTTCACACGAGCTGATTTATTAGAATCCCACCGGGAGGATTGCCAAGGTGTGGGGCAGACGGCTATACGAGTCGACATGCCTAAAGAAGGTGACAATATCCTAAAATTCGGTAACCACAAGAACCAAATGTCTGTGCCTTATATCATATACGCCGACTTTGAAGCCTTGGTTAAACCAGTTGAGGCTGTTGGGGATACCCCAACCACCCACAAAACACAAGAGCATGAAGCCTGTGGGTTTGGATACATTGTCGTCCGTTGTGATGGGGAAACGAAAGCTCCGGTAGTGTATAGGGGCCCTGACGCGGCTGAAAGGTTTCTAAAGTGTTTGCAGGAGGAAGAAAAAATTATTAGGAACGCACTGTATAGAGTCGCTCCCATGCGTATGACCCAAGCCGACAGGCTAGCTCACGCCTGTAGCACTAACTGTCACGTGTGTGACTCACCACTGAAATGGTGATTCGGTGAGAGATCACTGCCACGTAACCCGGTAAGTATAGAGGCCAGCTCACAGCGCTGCGGTAACCTCAAGCTTAGAATCATCCCTAAGACAATAAACATCCCCGTGGTCTTTCACAACTTGAGAGGGTACGACTCTCACTTAATCATGCAGGCCATAGCGAAAATCGATGGTAATATAACGTGCATCCCCAACAACATGGAGAGATACATCTCCTTCAGCTTAAACGGCCTTAGGTTCATAGATTCAGTACAATTTCTGCTGTCTTCATTAGACAGTCTGGTCAAGGCCAACGATACCTTCCCTATTACCGATCGATACACAGACGCCGAGACTAGACCCCTGCTTATGAGGAAGGGTGTGTACCCCTATGAGTACATGGATAGTTGGCCCAAGTTCACCGAGACCAGACTACCCCCCCATCAGAGAATTTTACAGCAATCTGACCGACTCGGAAATATCCCAAGACGATTACTCGCACGCTGTTAATGTATGGAATAAACTGGGTTGTAAGAACCTGGGGGATTATCACGACCTGTACTTGAGGACAGATGTACTGCTGTTAGCCGACGTGTTTGAAACGTTTAGGCGGACGTGTTTCAAGCAGTATAAACTCGACCCCGCATGGTATTACACCAGCCCAGGTCTGTCGTGGGATGCCTTGCTTAAAAAGACCGGAGTTAAGTTGGAATTGCTTACAGATTATGACATGCACCTATTCATTGAGAAAGGCTTGCGAGGTGGGATCTCCATGGCAACCAAGCGATACGCGAAAGCAAATAATCAATACGTTAAGGGCTACGACCCTAGCAAGCCAACCAATCACATTCTCTACCTCGACGCCAACAACCTGTATGGCTGGGCCATGAGCCAGTATCTACCCACAGGGGGATTCGAATGGGTGCCACAGGAGGTCGATGTTATGAGCATCGCACCAGATTCGAACAAAGGTTATATCCTCGAGGTTGACTTGGAATACCCCAAGGCATTACACACACATCATCACAACAGCACCCCTGGCCCCCGAACGTATGAGGGTTAACCCAGACTGGATGTCTGAGTACCAACATAACTTGTTAGGTGGGCGGGTGACGGACGTTGAAAACTCGTGCCTAACTTTAATGAATAAGACCAAAGTACATCGTTCACTATCGCAACCTACAGCTGTACCTGTCGTTGGGTATGAGGCTGACCAAAATACACAGGGTGCTCGTGTTCAACCAGAGCCCCTGGATGGAGCCTTACATCAGAATGAACACAGACCTCCGAAAGCTTGCTACCAGTGACTTTGAGAAAAACCTCTACAAGCTCATGAACAACTCGGTGTTTGGTAAGACTATGGAGAACCTGAGGAAACGCTGCGTGACCGTGAAGCTGGTTCGGTCGAATGAGGAAGACAAGCTCAGGAGACTGATAGCCAGTCCGGCATTCAACCGTAGCAAAATATTCACCGATGACCTAGTTGCCCTACACATGAAGAAAAGCCACATAAAATTCAACCGGCCTGTTTACGTGGGGATGAGCATCCTCGATTTATCCAAACACCTGATGTACGACTTTTACTACAACGAGCTCAAGAAACAGTACGACGACAGGTGTGAAGTTCTGTACACTGACACGGATTCCCTGCTGATGGAGATTCGAACCGAGGACGTGTACGAGGACATGAAAAAACACCTCGATTTGTATGACACCAGCGACTACCCTAAGGACCATGCCATACACAGTACGGTAAATAAAAAGGTCCTAGGTAAGATGAAGGATGAGTGTGCTGGCACGCCCATAGCCGAGTACATAGGTTTGAGGCCTAAGATGTACTCCATACTGAAGGCCGACAATAGTGAGATCCGGAAGGCTAAGGGTGTTAAGAAGTATGTGGTGAAACAACACATCAAACACGCCAGATTCAAGGAAGCCCTGTTCAAGACCCGTACCTTTAGGCATAAAATGAACACGCTTAGAAGTGATGGGCATAAGATATAATGGACTGACTATAAACAAGACGTCCCTGTCGCCTATGGACACTAAACGTTGGATAGCTATTGATGGGATAAACACGTACGCGTATGGACATGAGAAAATTGAACATGTCACGGAACCAGAGAAAGTTTGAGGCTATTTACTACAGCCCGCGTGGGTACTGGAAAGGAGCTAGCTTGTAGATAAGCTGGCTAAAATGGCGCGAGTATTCCCGGAGGAAGCCAAAGCCGCTGGCTTGAAAAAACAAGCCCTGTGGCAGATCTATTTGCCGGCACCACGCTACGTGCCTAGAAGGAAGTTTGGTATTAACATACCTAATAGCGTTCATCAGGCAGACCTACTGTTCCTACCCCACGATAAGAGGTACAAGTATGCCTTAACCGTAGTGGACGTAGCCAGTCGCTACAAGGAAGCCGAGCCCTTGACCACGAAAGATTCTGCCCAGGTAGCCAGAGGATTCGAACGCATATACAAACGCAGTCCGCTGGCGTGGCCAACAGAGCTGCAAGTTGACCCCGGACGGGAGTTCATGGGTGACGTGTCACAACTGCTAGCCAAACACGATACAAAGGTCAGGCGTGGCACGGCTGGAGCCCATCGCAGCCAAGCCATAGTTGAGAGATTTAATAGGACTTTGGCTGAGCGCTTATTCGGACATCAGTATGCTAGGGAGATGGCAACCCCGGGAAAACGATCGACTGAATGGGTCGCGAGGTTACCCAAGGTGGTGTCGGCAATCAACCATGAAGTCACCCGGCTCACTGATAAGAAACCGACAGACGCTATCAAACTAAAATCAATAGTTGCAGAGTCGGCTGCTCCACTGCGTGGGAAGGAGAAACAGATACCAGATAGGGCCCTAGTTAGGTATCTATACCAGCCTGGGGAACACGAGGGTGATAGCCGTAAGCGAGCCACTGATCCTATATGGTCAATCAAAACTTACAACATAGATAAAGTTGACATGAAAGCCGACGAGCCTAACTTGTACTACTTGAGGGATGGGCCAGGTAGGGGGGTTTGTAAGAGCGGAATTATTGATCGTACCGTACGGCACAGTGTTACCTCCAGCATAGCGGCAATCCCAGGATACCAACACACTCCAGCCATGCCCCCGGTAGCGCGGCTAGGAGGTCCCCCCAACTTTTGTAGTAGGGGTAATGGTAGCAAGAGCTAAGGGTCCGACCAAAGCCTTACTTGTGAAATAAGGCTTTGCAGAGGCTTTGGTTAAAAGTGATCCAGAACCGCTATCGGCCCAAACTTTTTCATAGTAGGGGAAATGGTAGCAAGAGCTAAGGGCCCGACAAAAGCCTTATTTACCAAATAAGGCTTTGCAGAGGCTTTAGTTGAAAGTGATCCAGAACCCCCATTGTATATACTACTCACGGACCTCTGGGTTATGGGCCCAGCACGCTTCCACTGCGCCACTCTGCTCTTCCTTCACCTACCCTTTGCTACGAAACATGTCCCGACCAGAATGATTGCATCAGAACACCGTCTGCTCACTTCTGTTATGTCCTTCAGAATGAACGTCCTTTGAACACAATTACATATTTGAAGTGGCATGCCTTCCTAATACAAAGATTGATATGGCAGTGTAAATAATCACATATTTTACCTTGATTATATATTTAGTTTTGAAATTAAACCTAGTGGAAGAAAGAAAAAAGAGTGACAAGATTGCCCAACATTATATATTTAGTTCTCATGTCTCTAGTAATAATGACTTGTCACATTCATTTTTTTCCTGCAATTAGATTTCTAACACAAACATAGATATGTTAAAAGAAAATTGGTTAAAGTTATAGAATCTTAGCAGAGCAAAGCAGAAGAAAGAAAAAGTTATAGTTTCGTGGTTTCGATCCACGGACCTCTGGGTTATGGGCCCAGCACGCTTCCACTGCGCCACTCTGCTCTCCCTTTACCTGCCTTTTACTACGGCACATGTCTCTATCAATAATGCTTTGCATCAGACTAATCCTGCTCATGTCTGTTCATTTTATTCATAATGGACAGCAATTGCACAGGATTACATATCTTACATGGTACGTCTTTCTAACACAAACATAGATATGTCAATGTGTAAAATGACTGTTATTGGTTAAGGTCTAATACTGAATCTTAAAGAGCAACACCAGGGTTTATTTGCAAAACAGAAAGAAAAGAAAAAGTTATAGTTAGCAGAGCGTGGTTTCGATCCACGGACCTCTGGGTTATGGGCCCAGCACGCTTCCACTGCGCCACTCTGCTCTTCCTTCACCTACCCTTTGCTACGAAACATGTCCCGACCAGAATGATTGCATCAGAACACCGTCTGCTCACTTCTGTTATGTCCTTCAGAATGAACGTCCATTGAACAAAATTACATATTTTAAGTGGCATGCCTTCCTAATACAAAGATTGATATGACTTGTAAATAATCACATATTTTACCTTCTTTTGAAACTAAACAAGGAAGAGCGGCAAGATTGATTATATATTTAGTTTTCACTAGTAATAATGACTTGTCACATTCTTTGCTGCTAGATTTGGAAGAAAAGAAAAAGTTATAGTTAGCAGAGCGTGGTTTCGATCCACGGACCTCTGGGTTATGGGCCAAGCACGCTTCCACTGCGCCACTCTGCTCTTCCTTCACCTACCCTTTGCTACGAAACATGTCCCGACCAGAATGATTGCATCAGAACACCGTCTGCTCACTTCTGTTATGTCCTTCAGAATGAACGTCCTTTGAACACAATTACATATTTGAAGTGGCATGCCTTCCTAATACAAAGATTGATATGGCAGTGTAAATAATCACATATTTTACCTTCTTTTGAAATTAAACCAGTAAGAGTGACAAGATTGATTATATATTTAGTTCTCACTAGTAATAATGACTTGTCACATTCTTTCCTGCTAGATTTGGAAGAAAAGAAAAGGTTATAGTTAGCAGAGCGTGGTTTCGATCCACGGACCTCTGGGTTATGGGCCCAGCACGCTTCCACTGCGCCACTCTGCTCTCCCTTTACCTGCCTTTTGCTACGGCACATGTCTCTATCAATAATGCTTTGCATCAGACTAATCCTGCTCATGTCTGTTCATTTTATTCATAATAAACAGCAATTGCACAGGATTACATATCTTACATGGTACGTCTTTCTAACACAAACATAGATATGTCAATGTGTAAAATGACTGCTATTGGTCAAGTTATAATACTGAATCTTAAAGAGCAACACCAGGGTTTATTTGCAAAACAGAAAGAAAAGAAAAAGTTATAGTTAGCAGAGCGTGGTTTCGATCCACGGACCTCTGGGTTATGGGCCCAGCACGCTTCCACTGCGCCACTCTGCTCTCCCTTTACCTGCCTTTCGCTACGGCATATGTCTCTATCAATAATGCTTTGCATCAGACTAATCCTGCTCATGTCTGTTCATTTTATTCATAATAAACAGCAATTGCACAGGATTACATATCTACATGGTAGGTCTTTCTAACACAAACATAGATATGTCAATGTGTAAAATGACTGCTATTGGTCAAGTTATAATACTGAATCCTAAAGAGCAACACCAGGGTTTATTTGCAAAACAGAAAGAAAAGAAAAGTTATAGTTAGCAGAGCATGGTTTCGATCCACGGACCTCTGGGTTATGGGCCCAGCACGCTTCCACTGCGCCACTCTGCTCTCCCTTTACCTGCCTTTTGCTACGGCACATGTCTCTATCAATAATGCTTTGCATCAGACTAATCCTGCTCATGTCTGTTCATTTTATTCATAATGGACAGCAATTGCACAGGATTACATATCTTACATGGTACGTCTTTCTAACACAAACATAGATATGTCAATGTGTAAAATGACTGTTATTGGTTAAGGTCTAATACTGAATCTTAAAGAGCAACACCAGGGTTTATTTGCAAAACAGAAAGAAAAGAAAAAGTTATAGTTAGCAGAGCGTGGTTTCGATCCACGGACCTCTGGGTTATGGGCCCAGCACGCTTCCACTGCCACTCTGCTCTTCCTTCACCTACCCTTTGCTACGAAACATGTCCCGACCAGAATGATTGCATCAGAACACCGTCTGCTCACTTCTGTTATGTCCTTCAGAATGAACGTCCATTGAACAAAATTACATATTTTAAGTGGCATGCCTTCCTAATACAAAGATTGATATGACTTGTAAATAATCACATATTTTACCTTCTTTTGAAACTAAACAAGGAAGAGCGGCAAGATTGATTATATATTTAGTTTTCACTAGTAATAATGACTTGTCACATTCTTTGCTGCTAGATTTGGAAGAAAAGAAAAAGTTATAGTTAGCAGAGCGTGGTTTCGATCCACGGACCTCTGGGTTATGGGCCCAGCACGCTTCCACTGCGCCACTCTGCTCTTCCTTCACCTACCCTTTGCTACGAAACATGTCCCGACCAGAATGATTGCATCAGAACACCGTCTGCTCACTTCTGTTATGTCCTTCAGAATGAACGTCCATTGAACACAATTACATATTTGAAGTGGCATGCCTTCCTAATACAAAGATTGATATGGCAGTGTAAATAATCACATATTTTACCTTCTTTTGAAATTAAACCAGTAAGAGTGACAAGATTGATTATATATTTAGTTCTCATTAGTAATAATGACTTGTCACATTCTTTCCTGCTAGATTTGGAAGAAAAGAAAAGGTTATAGTTAGCAGAGCGTGGTTTCGATCCACGGACCTCTGGGTTATGGGCCCAGCACGCTTCCACTGCGCCACTCTGCTCTTCCTTTACCTGCCTTTGCTACGGCACATGTCTCTATCAATAATGCTTTTGCATCAGACTAATCCTGCTCATGTCTGTTCATTTTATTCATAATAAACAGCAATTACACAGGATTACATATCTTACATGGTACGTCTTTCTAACACAAACATAGATATGTCAATGTGTCAAATGACTGTTATTGGTTAAGGTCTAATACTGAATCTTAAAGAGCAACACCAGGGTTTATTTGCAAAACAGAAAGAAAAGAAAAAGTTATAGTTAGCAGAGCGTGGTTTCGATCCACGGACCTCTGGGTTATGGGCCCAGCGAGCTTCCACTGCGCCACTCTGCTCTTCCTTCACCTACCCTTTTGCTACGAAACATGTCCCAAACAGAATGCTTGCATCAGAATACCGTCTGCTCACTTCTGTTATGTCCTTCAGAATGTACCTCCATTGAACACAATTACATATTTTAAGTGGCATGCCTTCCTAATACAAAGACTGATATGACAGTGTAAATAATCACATATTTTACCTTCTTTTGAAATTAAACCAGGAAGAGCGACAAGATTGATTATATATTTAGTTCTCAAGAGTAATAATGACTTGTCACATTCTTTCATGCTAGATTTGGAAGAAAAGAAAAAGTTATAGTTAGCAGAGCGTGGTTTCGATCCACGGACCTCTGGGTTATGGGCCCAGCACGCTTCCACTGCGCCACTCTGCTCTTCCTTCACCTATCTTTTGCTACGGCACATGTCTCTATCAATAATGCTTTGCATCAGACTAATCCTGCTCATGTCTGTTCATTTTATTCATAATAAACAGCAATTACACAGGATTACATATCTTACATGGTACGTCTTTTCTTCTAACACAAACATGAGATATGTCAATGTGTAAAATGAACTGCTATTGGTCAAGTTATAATGCTGAATTCTAAGAAAGAAAAAGTTATAGTTAGCAGAGCGTGGTTTCGATCCACGGACCTCTGGGTTATGGGCCCAGCACGCTTCCACTGCGCCACTCTGCTCTCCCTTTACCTGCCTTTTGCTACGGCACATGTCTCTATCAATAATGCTTGCATCAGACTAATCCTGCTCATGTCTGTTCATTTTATTCATAATAAACAGCAATTGCACAGGATTACATATCTTACAAAGTAAGTCTTTCTAACACAATCATAGATATGTCAATGTGTTAAATGACTGCTATTGGTGAAGTTCTAATACTGAATCCTAAAGAGCAACACCAGGGTTTATTTGCAAAACAGAAAGAAAAGAAAAAGTTATAGTTAGCAGAGAGTGGTTTCGATCCACGGACCTCTGAGTTATGGGCCCAGCACGCTTCCACTGCGCCACTCTGCTCTCCCTTTACCTGTCTTTTGCTACGGCACATGTCTCTATCAATAATGCTTGCATCAGACTAATCCTGCTCATGTCTGTTCATTTTATACATAATAAACATCAATTACACAGGATTACATATCTTACATGGTACGTCTTTCTAACACAATCATAGATATGTCAATGTGTAAAATGACTGCTATATATATGAAGTTCTAATACTGAATCCTAAAGAGCAACACCAGGGTCTTATTTGCAAAACAGGAAGAAAAGAAAAAGTTATAGTTAGCAGAGCGTGGTTTCGATCCACGGACCTCTGGGTTATGGGCCCAGCACGCTTCCACTGCGCCACTCTGCTCTCCCTTTACCTGCCTTTTGCTACGGCACATGTCTCTATCAATAATGCTTGCATCAGACTAATCCTGCTCATGTCTGTTCATTTTATTCATAATAAACATCAATTGCACAGGATTACATATCTTACATGTTACGTCTTTCTAACACAAACATAGATATGTCAATGTGTAAAATGACTGCTATTGGTCAAGTTATAATGCTGAATTCTAAAGAAAAAGTTATAGTTAGCAGAGCGTGGTTTCGATCCACGGACCTCTGGGTTATGGGCCCAGCACGCTTCCACTGCGCCACTCTGCTCTCCCTTTACCTGCCTTTTGCTACGGCACATGTCTCTATCAATAATGCTTGCATCAGACTAATCCTGCTCATGTCTGTTCATTTTATTCATAATAAACAGCAATTGCACAGGATTACATATCTTACATGGTACGTCTTTCTAACACAAACATAGATATGTCAATGTGTAAAATGACTGCTATTGGTCAAGTTATAATACTGAATCTTAAAGAGCAACACCAGGGTTTATTTGCAAAACAGAAAGAAAAGAAAAAGTTATAGTTAGCAGAGCGTGGTTTCGATCCACGGACCTCTGGGTTATGGGCCCAGCACGCTTCCACTGCGCCACTCTGCTCTTCCTTTACCTGCCTTTTGCTACGGAACATGTCTCTATCAATAATGCTTTGCATCAGACTAATCCTGCTCATGTCTGTTCATTTTATTCATAATAAACATCAATTGCACAGGATTACATATCTTACATGGTACGCCTTTTCTAACACAAACATAGATATGTCAATGTGTAAAATGACTGCTATTGGTTAAGGTCTAATACTGAATCTTAAAGAGCAACACCAGGGTTTATTTTGCAAAACAGAAAGAAAAAGTTATAGTTAGCAGAGCGTGGTTTCGATCCACGGACCTCTGGGTTATGGGCCCAGCACGCTTCCACTGCGCCACTCTGCTCTCCCTTTACCTGCCTTTTGCTACGGCACATGTCTCTATCAATAATGCTTGCATCAGACTAATCCTGCTCATGTCTGTTCATTTTATTCATAATAAACAGCAATTGCACAGGATTACATATCTTACATGGTACGTCTTTCTAACACAAACATAGATATGTCAATGTGTAAAATGACTGTTATTGGTTAAGGTCTAATACTGAATCTTAAAGAGCAACACCAGGGTTTATTTGCAAAACAGAAAGAAAAGAAAAAGTTATAGTTAGCAGAGCGTGGTTTCGATCCACGGACCTCTGGGTTATGGGCCCAGCACGCTTCCACTGCGCCACTCTGCTCTCCTTTACCTGCCTTTTGCTACGAAACATGTCTCTATCAATAATGCTTTGCATCAGACTAATCCTGCTCATGTCTGTTCATTTTATTCATAATAAACAGCAATTGCACAGGATTACATATCTTACATGGTACGTCTTTCTAACACAAACATAGATATGTCAATGTGTAAAATGACTTTTATTGGTCAAGTTGGATTAATACTGAATCTTAAAGAGCAACACCAGGGTCACATTATTTGCAAAACAGAAAGAAAAGAAAAGTTATAGTTAGCAGAGCGTGGTTTCGATCCACGGACCTCTGGGTTATGGGCCCAGCACGCTTCCACTGCGCCACTCTGCTCTCCCTTTACCTGCCTTTTGCTACGGAACATGTCTCTACCAATAATGCTTTGCATCAGACTAATCCTGCTCATGTCTGTTCATTTTATTCATAATAAACATCAATTGCACAGGATTACATATCTTACATGGTACGTCTTTCTAACACAAACATAGATATATGACTGCTATTGGTTCAATGTCAACACCAGGGTTTAAATGACTGATTTTACGGACCTTCGTTTGAAACCTGCCTTTTGCTACGGGGTATCAATAAGTTCGACAGACTAATCCTGCTCATGTCTGTTCATTTTATTCAAATAAACAGCCAGGGATTACATATCTTACATGTCTTTCTAACACAAACAATGTCCTGTCAGCTATTGGTCAAGTTATAAGAATTCTAGAAAAAAGTTATAGTTAGCAGAGCGTGGTTTCGATCCACGGACCTCTGGGTTATGGGCCCAGCACGCTTCCACTGAGCCCCTCTGCTCTTCCTTCACCTACCCTTTGCAACGAAACATGTCCCGACCAGAATGATTGCATCAGAACACCGTCTGCTCACTTCTGTTTATGTCCTTCAGAATGAACCTCCATTGAACACAATTACATATTTTAAGTGGCATGCCTTCCTAATACAAAGATTGATATGGCAGTGTAAATAATCACATATTTTACCTTCTTTTGAAACTAAACCTGGAAGAGCGACTAGATTGATTATATATTTAGTTTTCACGAGTAATAATGACTTGTCAGATTCTTTCCTGCTAGATTTGGAAGAAAAGAAAAAGTTATAGTTAGCAGAGCGTGGTTTCGATCCACGGACCTCTGGGTTATGGGCCCAGCACGCTTCCACTGCGCCACTCTGCTCTCCCTTTACCTGCCTTTTGCTACGGCACATGTCTCTATCAATAATGCTTGCATCAGACTAATCCTGCTCATGTCTGTTCATTTTATTCATAATAAACAGCAATTGCACAGGATTACATATCTTACATGCAAAACAGAAAGAAAAGAAAAAGTTATAGTTAGCAGAGCGTGGTTTCGATCCACGGACCTCTGGGTTATGGGCCCAGCACGCTTCCACTGCGCCACTCTGCTCTTCCTTCACCTACCCTTTGCTACGAAACATGTCCCGACCAGAATGATTGCATCAGAACACCGTCTGCTCACTTCTGTTATGTCCTTCAGAATGAACCTCCATTGAACACAATTACATATTTTAAGTGGCATGCCTTCCTAATACAAAGATTGATATGGCAGTGTAAATAATCACATATTTTACCTTCTTTTGAAACTAAACCAGGAAGAGCGACAAGATTGATTATATATTTAGTTCTCAAGAGTAATAATGACTTGTCACATTCTTTCCTGCTAGATTTGGAAGAAAGAAAAAGTTATAGTTAGCAGAGCGTGGTTTCGATCCACGGACCTCTGGGTTATGGACCCAGCACGCTTCCACTGCGCCACTCTGCTCTTCCTTTACCTACCTTTGCTACGGCACATGTCTCTATCAATAATGCTTGCATCAGACTTATAATCTGCTCATGTCTGTTCATTTTATTCATAATGAACATTAATTGAACACAATTACATATTTTTACATGACACGTCTTCCTAATACAAAGATTGATATATCAAGTGTAAATAATGACATATTTTATGGGTTAAGTTCTAATACTAAAATCCAGGAAGAGCGACACCAGGGTTTATTATTTAGTTTTCAAGAGTAATAATGACTTGTCACATTCTTTCCTGCTAGATTTGAAAGAAAGAAAAAGTTATAGTTAGCAGAGCGTGGTTTCGATCCACGGACCTCTGGGTTATGGGCCCAGCACGCTTCCACTGCGCCACTCTGCTCTCCCCTTCCTTTCACCTACTCTATCAATTTGCAACGTTCATTTTATTCATAATGAACATGTCTCTATCCATAGAATGATTGCATCAGAATTTAATCGATCTGCTCACTGAGCCCCTCTGTTCATGTCCTTCATGAATCAGAAACTGCTCAATTGAACCTCCATTGAACATAATTACATATTTTAAGTGGCATGCCTTCCTAATACAAAGATTGATATGGCAGTGTAAATAATCACATATTTTACCTTCTTTTGAAACTAAACCAGGAAGAGCGACTAGATTGATTATATATTTAGTTTTCACGAGTAATAATGACTTGTCAAATTCTTTGCTGCTAGATTTGAAAGAAAAGAAAAAGTCATAGTTAGCAGAGCGTGGTTTCGATCCACGGACCTCTGGGTTATGGGCCCAGCACGCTTCCACTGCGCCACTCTGCTCTTCCTTCACCTACCTTTTGCTACGGCACATGTCTCTATCAATAATGCTTTGCATCAGACTAATCCTGCTCATGTCTGTTCATTTTATTCATAATAAACAGCAATTGCACAGGATTACATATCTTACATGGTACGTCTTTCTAACACAAACATAGATATGTCAATGTGTAAAATGACTGTTATTGGTTAAGGTCTAATACTGAATCTTAAAGAGCAACACCAGGTTTTTTTTGCAAAACAGAAAGAAAAAGAAAAGTTATAGTTAGCAGAGCGTGGTTTCGATCCACGGACCCTCTGGGTTATGGGCCCAGCACGCTTCCACTGCGCCACTCTGCTCTCCTTTACCTGCTTTTTTGCTACGGCACATGTCTCTATCAATAATGCAGGATTACAGCATCAGACTAATCCTGCTCATGTCAGTTCGTGGTTTTATTCATAACCTCTAAACATCAATTGCTTCCACTGCGATTCATATGGTACGTCTTTCTAACAACAAACATAGATATGTCAATGTGTAAACATTATCAGCAATTGCACAGGATTACATAAAATTTGCAAACAGAAAGAAAAGAAAAAGTTATCGTTAGCAGAGCGTGGTTTCGATCCACGGACCTTTGTGTAATGGGGCCAGCACGCTTCCACTGCGCCACTCTGCTCTTCCTTCACCTACCTTTGCAACGAAACATGTCCCGACCAGAATGATTGCATCAGAACACCGTCTGCTCACTTCTGTTTTGTCCTTCAAAATGAACGTCCATTGAACACAATTACATATTTTAAGTGGCATGCCTTCCTAATACAAAGATTGATTTGGCAGTGTAAATAATCATATATTTAACCTTTGTATGTTACTTAATCAGGAAGAGCGACAAGATTGACTATATATTTAGTTTTCACGAGAAATAATGACTTGTCACTTTCTCTCATGCTAGATTTGGAAGAAAAGAAAAAGTCATAGTTAGCAGAGCGTGGTTTCGATCCACGGACCTCTGGGTTATGGGCCCAGCACGCTTCCACTGCGCCACTCTGCTCTTCCTTTACCTGCCTTTTGCTACGGCACATGTCTCTATCAATAATAATCAGCTAATTTCATGTCTGTTCATCAGACTAATCCTGCTCATGTCTGTTCATTTTATTCATAATAAACATCAATTGCACAGCGTGGATTACACCTATCTTACATGGTACGTCTTTCTAACACAAACATAGACATGTCAGAATGTGCATCAGAAAATGACTGCTCATGTTGGTCCTTAAGGAACCTCCATTGAACACAATTACATATTTTAAGTGGCATGCCTTCCTAATACAAAGATTGATATGGCAGTGTAAATAATCACATATTTTACCTTCTTTTGAAACTAAACCAGGAAGAGCGACTAGATTGATTATATATTTAGTTCTCAAGAGTAATAATGACTTGTCACATTCTTTCCTGCTAGATTTGGAAGAAAAGAAAAAGTTATAGTTAGCAGAGCGTGGTTTCGATCCACGGACCTCTGTGTAATGGACCCAGCACGCTTCCACTGCGCCATTCTGCTCTTCCTACACCTACCTTTGCAACGAAACATGTCCCGAGCTGAATGATTGCATCTGAACACCGTCTGCTCACTTCTGTTTTCTCCTTCAAAATGAACGTCCATTGAACACAATTACATATTTTAAGTGACAAGCCTTCCTAATACAAAGATTGATATGGCAGTGTAAATAATCACATATTTTACCTTCTTTTGAAACTAAACCAGGAAGAGCGACTAGATTGATTATATATTTAGTTTTCAAGAGTAATAATGACTTGTCACATTCTTTCCTGCTAGATTTGGAAGATAAGGCAAAGTTATAGTTAGCAGAGCATGGTTTCGATCCACGGACCTCTGGGTTATGGGCCCAGCACGCTTCCACTGCGCCACTCTGCTCTCCCTTTAACTGCCTTTCGCTACGGCATATGTCTCTATCAATAATGCTTGCATCAAACTTATCCTGCTCATGTCTGTTCGTTTTATTCATTATGAATATCAATTGCACAGGATTACATATCTTACATGGTACGTCTTTCTAACACAAACATAGATATGTCAATGTGTAAAATGACTGCTATTGGTTAAGTTCTAATACTGAATCCTAAAGAGCAACACCAGGGTTTATTTGCAAAACAGAAAGAAAAGAAAAAGTTATAGTTAGCAGAGCGTGGTTTCGATCCACGGACCTCTGGGTTATGGGCCCAGCACGCTTCCACTGAGCCACTCTGCTCTTCCTTCACCTACCCTTTGCAACGAAACATGTCCCGACCAGAATGATTGCATCAGAACACCGTCTGCTCACTTCTGTTTTGTCCTTCAAAATGAACGTCCATTGAACACAATTACATATTTTAAGTGGCATGCCTTCCTAATACAAAGATTGATTTGGCAGTGTAATTATTGCTTAGAAAGGCTCATTAAATTGTTTAGATTGCCTCGTGTGACAATTGACAACACAAGACCGAACTTTACCACTAATTGAAGATTTAATCGTAGCAAACTAAAGGTAACTAAAATCACCGTAAAATATTGTGAAATAAGTATGGCTGCCGATGTCGTTACAACAGACACAGAACACATTTCACATTTCGTTTAAGTTGAACACACTAGTAATGTCCTCAATGACTTTTTAACTCAGTATCTGGTGTAACCGCCTCGCACTTAGATAACATTTTCTACACGCTGTCTCATGCTGGCCACCAGACATGGGGTGGGGGTGGGGGGGGGTAGGTGGGTAGGGGTGTCTGCTGCCACTCATCATGCAATACATGGGTCAATTCCTGAAGGTTCTGAAGTAGAGGATCCCTTGCTCTCACCCAACTTCCCAAAATATCTCACAAATGCTCAACATGATTTATGTCCGGAGTTCTGGCTGGCCATGGTAGTGTCTCAATGGCGTTGTGTTGGAGATGCTTAACAACAGCTCGAGCACGATGTGGTCTGGCATTATCGTCCATGAAGACTGGACGTGTGGTGTGGGCATGGGTATTGAAATGAGGCACTACAGCACCGTCCAGGATCAAGTTCTGGTAATTCTGTCCATTCAATGCCCCGGGAACCGTGATGAGGTCAAGTTTACAGTCTCAGGAACAACACCCCCACACCATGATGTATCCACCCACAACATGATGTATCCACCCCCACACCATGACGGATCCACCCCCACACCATGACGGATCCACCCCCACACCATGATGTATCCACCCCACACCACCATGATGTATCCACCCCCAATGATGTATCCACCCCCACACCATGACGGATCCACCCCACACCATGATGTATCCACCCCACAACATGATGTATCCACCCCCACAACATGATGTATCCACCCCCACACCATGACGGATCCACCCCCACACCATGATGTATCCACCCCCACACCATGATGTATCCACCCCCAATGATGTATCCACCCCACACCATGACGGATCCACCCCACAACATGATGTATCCACCCCACAACATGATGTATCCACCCCACAACATGATGTATCCACCCCCACAACATGATGTATCCACCCCCACACCATGACGGATCCATCCCCACACCATGACGGATCCATCCCCACAACATGATGTATCCGCCCCCACACCATGATGTATCCGCCCCCAAATGGAACTTCAGCTTGAATGTTCCTCTGATCATATACTGTGGCTCTCTTCCTCCAAACTCGTGCCCTCGCGTCTTTATGATACAGCTTTCATCGGACCAGTGGATCCTTCTCCATGTCCTCGGGTTCCAGCGAGCACGCGCTTGGCATCAGGCCAAATGGGCAAGGCGGTGCTGAATTGTGATGAGTGGACGTCTGATTGGTCGTCTTGCTCTTAATCCTGCAGAATTTAGGCGTCGTCTGATGGTGCTGATGGACACTCTGATGTTTGGATGCCATTCATGTCGCAGTGTACATGTAGACATTGGGCTACGTCTGGCATGGAGTACGATCTTCCCTGTCATTGTTTTTTCTGGGACGTCCAGACCTTGGTGCATCCTTCACTTCACCGGTAGCAGTATGCTTACGTATCTGCCTGCTGATGACATTGTAATGAATGTTCAGTTGTGAGCCAATAGCACGACATGACATACCAGTCTGGTGCATACCAATAATTTGCCATCTTTGGTTCAGAGGCACTGGACGCTTGGGCAGTTCACTGGTTGGTCAAATTAAAGCTTAATTTATGCCTACAATCAAATTTTAGCTGTGTCTGTCAACATAAATACGCCAACGGGGGCTATGTGCATACTGCATTTATTGCAAACCGACCCCCGGAACACTCATGCTTCAGGCAAGCATGCACGTGCAGCTCGAAACAGGGTGTGTTTGTGATATTATGTTCACAGATGGTGTCGTATATCACATATGTACGTGCAGTGTAAACAAACGAAAATTATATTTCTTCTTTGACTTTCAAATGGGTGGTGCGAAACCTTTGACGAAGTGCATATATACAGCAACAACTGTAACTGAAATATAACATGGTATTGGAAAGTATCATTTCTTGCGAAATAAATATTGCGGATAAAATAATAATTTCCTTGAAGGTCTATTTTCACGTATATTTAACTAAATTACACGTACATTGCAGACAATGTGTGTACAATTCATGTATGCGTCCCACTTAGTTGACGGGATTTGATTGATTGTTGTTTTACGCCGCACTCCGCAATATTCCAGCTGCATGGATGTGGTATGTAAATAATCGAGTCTGCATTGACCAGGTTTTTTTATCACCCGTTCTTTTACCTGACTTTTCTGAAGGGATAAGATGCAGCATTTCACATGTATAATATGATGTTGACCGATAGCATCACCCTTTCAAGTCGTGAACACGCTAATAAACAAAACTATCATGAACGTTTAGCTGCAACTCTTTACAGCATAGTTTATGTTATATTGGTTTCTTATTCGTCGAGCAGCGCAGTGTGAATATTCGCCGAACATAAGTCAAAACAGTCGAAATTATTGCAGTGTTGTTTCACTTTAATATATTGCTGTATCTGGGCCATGTAGGCAAGGGTTGTCATGCTGTATTGTAAAACAATCATATAATGTATAATACTTTTCTGACGCAACGTATCTTTATAATGCTGTACAAGATTGACCTGAATATGGCAAGGTTCAATCCCACAATGGACGTTGACCCACCTTGGGACAACGCAGGAACGACCCTGAACGTCCCTGAGCCACATTATTTTCCCTACTGACTAGCCCTCCTTCCAATGCTAAAGCCCTAATGAAGCAAGTCTAGATTTCCCCAGGTTCTTGTTCTGAATCACCAATCTTCCTGGGGCTCCTTTTCAATTTAAATGGTATTATTTGTTATTATCAAAATTATACATATTCAGGGACTAAGAGTAGGGTGAGTTTAGTTTTACGCCGCACTCAGCAATATTCCATCTGTATGGCAGCGGCCTGAAAATAATCGAGCCTGGACCAGACAATCCAGTGATCAACATCATGAGCATCGTTCTGCATAATTGGGATACGATGACATCTGTCAACCATAACAGCGAGCCTGACCCGGACCTTCACGGGTATCGCGTTAGTCTAGAACGACTTGTGGGATATAACAAGCAGTTGTCACTAAGGCGACATAATCCCCCGCCGCATATTATCAAATCAAACTCTAAGAGTAATGAAAGTGAAGGTCGTAGTTTAAGATGAAGTTAAATGTCAACAAGAAGACAAAGTCATCAAAATCCCCTGCAATGGCAAAATACTCTTCATGATTATGTCTACTAGTTATGATTATGTCAAATATTTAGGTGTGTATATAGAAAAGTGGAAGGAGAGTATTGAAAAGGTTTTTAAAGTTCTGCTCCATAAAATAGCACTATCACCAATTTCAGTCAAAGTGAAACTTGACATGGAAACGCCAAAATATTTTATTCAGAATTCCAAAACTACCAAAAGGCACCAGTACACTACCAGATCTATCTATGTGCCAAGTTTTGTGAAGAAATAGTGAACGGTTTTACAGTTCTGCTCCGGAAAAGACAAAAGTGCACAGACGGACGCACGGACGGAGTCCATTTTAATACCCCCCGCAAAATGCGTTGCGGGGGATAACAAAAACATGACCAGTCAACCTCTCTTGATATCTTGCTCTGCTCTGTAGCTGTTCAAACACACCAATATTTTCAAGACTCACTTTGACCTTGACATGAATGTCATGGTGTATGAAATATGCCAAAAAATAGTAATAGAGAAATTGCTTATCAAAAAACATTCCAGAGAAGTCTTGAAAATCTATGAAGAAAATCCAGTGAACCGTTTTTGAGATATCTTGCTGACAATCTCAACATACTGAAATCTTCAAAGTGTCGCTGTGACCTTGAAAATTACGTGAAGGTCACCGAACTCGACTGGGCCATGCACCTTCCATATATGAAGCTTGGTGTCAAATATGAAGAAAATCCAGTGGTTAGTTCTTGAGGTATCTCGCTGACAAGCTTAACATGCAGCTTAACATGCCGAAATCTTCAAAGTGTCGTTGTGACCTTGAAAAGTATTGGAAGGTCACCAAAATCGACTGGGCCTTGAGCCTTCTTCCCTATATGAAGTTTGGTGTCAAATATGAAGAACATCCAGGGAACGGTTCTTGGGATATCTCGCTGACGAGGGTAAAACGTTAAAGTCCCCTGGTGACCTTGAAATGAAGGTCAAGGTTACCAAATCTGACTGTGACCTTTCTTATACTGTGATGAACCTAGGTACCAAGTATGAAAAGAATCCAGTCAATGGTTCTTAAGATATTCCAATTCGTAGGTACGTACGTACGGACGGACGGACGGACGGAGCCTAATACTATATCCCCGCTTCGCGTTAAACGCGCGGCGGGGGATAACAGTTAGTCAGGACGAAACAGCATATACATGCAGTGGAATAACATGCCTGTGCTTCCACAATACGCAAGACTGTTTTATTTATCAGAAGTGCTAACATCCTCATCAAACAATTTGATTGGTTACCCTGTTCGTTTTCCCATAAGCTTGTTCACAAATAATACATATCACAAGTGACAGTTTAAATATCTGTTTAATCAATGAAATGCAATTTCTTACATATGACGTTTATGTATGAAGATATCATATGCATTCATTTTGTTGCTTACATGGTATATTCATGTAAAAGATATAAAATAATAATGAATAATATCATGTCGTTCAAGACAATGCATGTATCAACATCCGCACACAGTTTAATATGAACACATGCTTTCAGGTCCCATAAGCACAGATGAAATGCTGACAGTTTCAGCTATATTGACTTGGGTTCGACGATGCACACACAACATTCATCACCCGGCTTCTGAACAAATGACTCATTGGTTCTATCTAATTCTTGTCACTTTATTTCTAAAATCTAAGTACAGCTGATCTAAACTTCCTAGAAACAAACTTAAGTTTTTAATCAAATTTCAAACTGAGTTTGACAATTTAAAACGGCTGAATTTTTAATCTCAACGGCATTTGTAAAATAACAAAGCTCAAACAACTTAAGTAATCTATCCACCAAACTCAAATTGTCTACTATGTTCGAGATTAATATCGATTTCAGTTCATTCTGGAAAATGTATTTCCCTGCAGTTTTCTCAAATTTGAGTAAAAACTTTAACTTAAGTCAAAACTCAGACTTAAGTTTGTTTCGAGAAATCGGGGTCTGGTCACATTTGGCTGTGGGAGAATATTGTTTGGTGAAGTTTCATGTCCGATGTGCCGAATGAAGTGCAGTACAGAAGGTAATGTGTTCGTTTACCTGCCATACTTATCATTACATGTTTCCGGGGTGGTATTAACAATGTTGCTTCAGAACAGCTGCATAATGGCAAGAAGTTATCTTTATATTGTTCAAACGATAAACACAGATCATGTTCAATGTGCTTCACCAGGCCCAGATCATTTTATTACTTCGGCAACAGAGAAAACAGATCTTGTTCGCAATTATTTAACGGTTAGGTGAAAATAGTATTCCCAAATACATGTCGAACGGTTACCTCTCTCACATCGAGTGTATAATATATTAATCAAATGTGACAAAAGAATCAAAGGGGGAAATGAAGGTTCTGAAAATGTTGGGCAATTTTGGAAAGATTCATTCGTAAATTGACCAAGTCATATGAAAACTGGCCTCCACATCAAAAGGATTTCAGGTCCACATTGCAGAATTCCATCCTCTGATGTTTACCTATATATACATGCATACTTCATCAGCATCGTGAACATGAATTAAAGCTAATATTTCAGTTAGGGAAGATGTGTGACCATAAATATATATGTGTCTATATCAAAGGCAAAGGATTGCATAAACAATATTGCTAGCTCAGCAGTAAACGTTGCATGAGACATGGATTAAAATGAGTGAAGGCATGTACGTGGAACATTTGTCGATGTGTAATACACAATTAGAATCTATACAATCCTGATAACGTAAAGTAACACAGTGCTTGAATTCAAATACCCTTTCTAATACTGAAACTAAACACTATACTGGGAAGGCAGTGTACATATAGATACACCAACAATACCTAGACTATCTTCATGAAACCTCACGAAAGACTCAGAACGTTACATGATTCTTCAAAGGATAGGCAAAATAAATAGGATCTAATACGGAGTTTACACTCAAAGACTGAATAAATGATATAAGCTCTTAATACGACTGCATGCAAATTGAACATTGGACATTAACATTATGTATTCAAAGCACTTTAATGACAGAAGCTTTAAGATGCAACGAACAGAAGCTGAGTTTAAAGGACATCACATTTAATTAACTAGTTTGAAATGAAATTGGTTGGTAAGACTTCTGTTGTTATTACTCGAATATTCATTCGCTGAGAGCTACAGTTCACAAATAGAGATGTTATATTTATGAAGGGAATATATATACATAAGCATCCATGCAAGACTGTACGTCATCCTCATCATCCGACTAAACTCGCCAGAACCCACATCAGATCCTTCTGAACCTCGGCCAGCAATGGGAGTCATGCCAAGATACTGATGCCAACACAAAGCCGTTTCAGCATCTTACCCTTTTGGTTGATGATGCTGAAAGGCCTGTTATACCGAGTATCCTATGTTAAAATCCATTTCTCATGTAGAAGTCTGTTCACGGCAACATCTCTTAAGCCAGAATTTTGCGTTGTATCAATTATCATGTTATCAACAAGCAATGAGCTCTCACGTTTCAGATTTTGAAATTGTTGCTGTCAACGATGGTTCAGTAGGAGGTGGTTGAAGAGGAACTAGGCTCGGGTCAATTTGCAGTTAAATCTAACTTGATATACCATTACAATAATGTCCTCATCAGTTCTCTCAAGTTCTACCACAGTAGGACTCAAAGTCACTCATAACAGCCATTAACCATTGAGGCTAGTTTCCCTTCAAGATACACACCATCAGCAACTTTAAAGGAAGCACAAGCTGCCCCACAGCTTCCCTCTCCTGGTTCCCGATTCGGATGACTGCTGTTATCAGATGTCAAATCTTCTATTGAACCTTTAGTCCAGAATAGATCGACTCTTCCCCAAGTTCATGCCGCTTTGCGAAGCACCCTTGTTGGAGCCTGCCTGAAGACCAATTACAGAATTACCCGCTCGGAGCGTTTCTTCAGAGAAATCGCGTTTGTTTTGATGAGATTCTTTTGGGCCCAGCCCTGGTCCTTCAAACCCATTCTTTTGAGCCTGAAACATAACATATCTGTAGTGAAGAACGAGTTTTGTGCCATTTAAACATGGAAATATTACTGAGTACCATGCCAATATGACGTCAGACCTTACTCAACGACATGAATGTGGTCAGTCAGTCCACATGCCATGACCGGGACCTGCACAGGCGCCAAAACGTCCACAATCATATGATATATCCTATGTGTCCTATGTGCGACTCCGACCATACCATAAGCATTTGTTTGTGAATCACTCTCAAACAGTCATGACAAAAGATTTTTGGGAAAGTGTGTGAGTGTCCTGCACCACGTGCTCCTCGCGTCACATGCGGTCACTTTCAAAAGATTGTCAAGCATCATGTTGTTTTATATCTTATAACTTTATACAAGAACCACCAGGGGATGACAAATCCTCTCCGACTGGTGCAATGTGGAAATGGAATTTGGTTTCTTTTGTCTCAATTTTGGTTCATTTCCACGGATACCTACCGCTGTTCAGTATCCCAAACAGTAAAACAGCTGACATGTATAAAAAGGGTATCAAAGATTTTGTAGTTCTGTTCAGAAACTAGTACTACCAGTAACTTGTTGTCATGAAAACATTACAAATATTAATAAAAGATAAAAATCCCAAATCATCTGGAGGCACCATTTCAGCACTAGGTATGTGTGCAGCTTTCTATCAAGAAATATTCAACAGTTTAGAAGCTCCGACTTTTGATCGGGGAAGGACAGATGAATGCTTATCATTAGATCCAGGGGAGATAACAACACAAGACTGTTAGTCGCCTGTTACGACAAGCGTCAGTTGCTGAAAACCAATTGTAACCCGGATCTTCACGGGTCAGTCCGCGGTAGTCCGGATCAAGTAGTTTGTGTACCTCTCGAACAGAAGCATGTATGGCAGCGTACTCACCATTCGACCTAGTGCGTGGATAGCGTTCACGACTTGCACCATGTTGGTTTTTTCAAAAAGGTCTACTGTTTGAAACATGTCGGTCTTTGAGCAGCCATATCTTTCTGCAGACGCGAGGAAATGGGAAATATTTTCCATCTGTTTGAACGCCATCTTCGTCTCGTTTATTTTCTTTACACTTCCAGGTTGTATGCAGTTCATGACTCTGAAACAACAGAACACATACATGAGAGATGGTCAAAGCCCATGAGAATGTGTAAATACTTTCATAAAATATCCGTATGGATAAACATTTATCGTGAATCGGGACCAGTCTAGAAGACTAACTGGACCATAAATGATCAAATGTGATATCTGAGATAAGTATAGGATACAAAATAATACATTTAAGATAGTTGAGAATACTGTTGGAAGGCAAAGAATACTGGAGAAAATAGTAGAGAATATTCAAGCATCGTAGAGAATACAACGGAATTATGAAGAATAGTATAAAACATTTGAGGATGGCAGAAAATAACATAGAATATTGAATATTGAGAGAATAGCATAGAATAATAGAATGGGACAGAATACGAAAGAAACCTACTTGATGGATAAGGATATTAGAGCATTGTAGATAACACTGGGGAATAGTGGGGAAAACGACATTTATATGGAGAATACTAAATAATACTTGGGAATACAATGGAATATTTGTGGATCCTAACTGTTACCCGAGAGATAAAATGTCATCTTCAGCTATCAGAATGATTGAAGTTGAATGGAGTATTCACTTACTGGCACAGTAGGACTCCGTCTTTAAGAACCGCGTGCATCCCATCAGCGCCGAGATCGCCCCCATTCTGTAACATAAAATAGACGTGTTCAAGAGATTAATATAAGCAACCTAGCTATAAAACCAGTAAGTCTGCTCTACTGGAATTATATAAGTTTAACGCCGACGTGATTAGTTTAAATTTGAAAGCATCCCTGCCAGTGTGCGAAATAATTTCCAAATTTTGCTGCCATTCGGTCAAGCTATTCCTGAAAGTTACTAGCCCACAAAATATTTCACTAGCCCGAAATTTGAATGTTGACACGGGTTTCATCATTAAGTTGCTAATATGCTAACATTTTTATCAGACCATAATCTTGCATGATTTAAATGTGTATTATAAGTTAACAATCGTTGAGAGTGATATATTTACAAAATGACCCCATTAAAATTCACTAGCCAGTCGGGCTGGGTAAGTCTAACTAGTAAATGAGTACATGAGCACCTGTACAAATCCTCAGGGCGCTATAGGCCTCTTAACACAAGGCCATTTGGGACCACTAAACTGAAATTAACGAATTGTAATGGATACCCAAGGATTCCACCTACATGATGGCTGTCTGTAAATAATCGAGTCTGGACCAGACAATCCAATAATCAACATCGGCATGTGTTCTTCTAAGTCAGCGGGCCTGACCACCCGATCCCGTAAGTCGCCTGTTTGGGCAAACATGGTTCGCTGAAGACCAATATTAATCTTCACGGGTCCGAAGGAGTGATAAAATACACTGAAGTGATATTACACAATAATAGAATACTAGCATTACATTGAGGTAAATCTTTACCTCAGACAGCGATCGGCCCAACAACGCTTCCATCCACTCTCGCGCCTCCCGTTCAATACCGAGATCATACTTATCGTTGATCTGCAAACACAAAAGAGCAAAGGTTACACAACCGGGAAAAAACTGGATTGAATAATTGAGTTACATTTTACGCCGCTTTTACTAATATGTCATAAATATCACGACGGGGAACACCAGAAATGGGCTTCACATATTGTACCCAAGTGGGGATTGCACCCGGGTCATCGGCGTGACGAGCGAACGCTTTAACCACTTGGCTTCACCACCGCCCCGGTCACAGTGTCACGAATACAGTAGAATAGCTAGATGTATCAATATATGGCGAAATGCATAACACACATACAAAATAGACACAGGGATAGATAATGGGTAAACAAACGGAGAAAGATGAACAAACACTGGTATTTACAGGGACATACAAACGAACAGCATGAAATCTGGTATTTCTTTTACTGTCAGGTTTACAGAAAATACTGCTTTGCTCGAAACAAAACAACATTTCGACGTTCATACGTCCTTTGTGAAACCAATTCTTGAGTGAGTGAGTTTAGTTTTACGCCGCACTCAGCAATATTCCAGTTTTATGGCGGCGGTCTGTAAATATTCGACTCTGGACCAGACAATCCAGTGATCAACAGCACGAGCATCGATCTACGCAATTGGGAACCGATGACTGTGTCAACCAAGTCTGCGAGTCTGGCCACCCGATCCGTTACCTTTTACGACAAACATGGGTTACTGAAGATCAAATTTAACCCGGATCTTCACGGGTCACCTATTCTTGAAAGGACTTTTTACACATTCCCTGGCAAATGGTTGGAGTTCGTATCAGTAATAAATACTAAAACCTTCAAAATCATCTAAATCCTTCAACGTTGAAATCAGGGTTGTAGCATACAAAAAGCCAACGAGTTTGACGGCCTGCTTGTGGCGATGTCCGAACACGTACAAAATGAAGGTCAATTCTTCAATAACGGTAGGTTCAACACAAACACAAGCATTGCCCACCTTTTTCGAAATTTCAGCTGAGAGCCCATAGCCTCTTGGACGTCGTGCCATCTCGATCTGAAAAGAGAATATTATCATAATATATGGGAAGCCATTACTCTTGCCAGCAGAGATAAACAGACGGACAATAGAGTGAGTGAGTTTAGTTTTACGCCGCTTTTAGCAAATATTCCAGCAATATCACGGAAGGGGACACAGAAATGGGCTTCACACATTGTACCTATGTGTGGAATCGAACCCGGATCTTCGGCGTGACCAGCGAACACTTTAACCACTGGGCTTTAACCACTGGGCTACCCGCACTGGGCTACCTGCCCGTGCCGGGCAATAGAAGGTATACACCTATATGTATATGAAACTTACACAAGAAATGCTTCTGCCATTGTGATGTCCTTCATAAGCCTTTCAAAATTATGTTTTGGCGACTGTTTTTAGCCTGGTCAAGTTTAATTTTGGGTGAATTCTAATTTACAAGTGTATACCTGCACGGCAGTTAAGATTCGGCTTCCAAAAGATTAGGCTGTCATTTGAAATCCGACATCGAGAATGTATTTATGTGGAATACCCCATGTTTTTTCCAGTATGTTTATCAGCATTATTACTATGATTGCTATCTGTAAATAATCGAGTGTAAACCTGATAATCCAGTGATTGACATGATGACCATTATCTGCACAACTTGGATACCACTACACGCATCAAGAGATCAGTCGCACTGAAGTATCTGTAAAATCACACGTGAGCGCTGTCGGTTCCTGATTCTATCATCTATCCGTGTGTCTATACATTCATCTACCCTTTATATTCGTGTGTACGAAGTCAGCGCCATTGGATGAAGTAAATAATTAGTTGAAAACACTTTGACTTCGCCCTTTCCGTGCCTAAAAGTTGATGGGTTTTTTTGACCTCACATCAAACGGGACCACCACAAACCTCCACTGCCACCAAAGTGAAAAATCATAGCTGTCTAAAATTGTCAAGTATCAAGCGCCGTACAACGTGCTAAAACAGACCCGACAGTAACTATGAATCATACACAAGTAGCCTACTTAAGCCACGCCACGTGCTACCACGTGACCGGAAGGACGTCAGGAAAGACTCGAGGAAGAGAACCCTGGATCTGAGAAGATTGATGTCTGAGATCAACATCCCAAGGAGAGGACACGTCTGTGCTTCAGCGATACTACCACATCACGGACAGCAGACCTCTGAGCAGATTGATATTTAGGCCAAGAAGGAAAGAAACATATCTAATTTAGAAATATATAAAGACACAATAAAACGAGTGAGTGAGTGAGTTTAGTTTTACGCCGCACTCAGCAATATTCCAGCTATATGGCGGCGGTCTGTAAATAATCGAGTCTGGACCAGACAATCCAGTGATCAACAACATGGCCATCGATCTGCGCAATTGGGAACCGGTGACATGTGTCAACCAAGTCAGCGAGCCTGACCACCCAATCCCGTTAGTCGCCTTTTACGACAAGCATGGGTTACTAAAGATCAATATTGTAACCCGGATCTTCACGGGGTCACAAAAAAACGAAAAATTCAAAGCCGAAAACAATGCTTCATTCCAGCTGGACTTGATACATTCTAAACTTACGTATCAATCTAGACTGGGGTGTGTGTGTGTGTGTGTGTGTGTGGTGGTGTGTGTGTGTGTGTGTGTGGGTGTGTGGTGGGGTGTCATAACAAGATCTTGGTACGCGAGATCCTGAGGTTTGTTGAAAGGGTACTTCGGACCTTGGAACGCAGCCCATACTTAACGTCTAGCATTGGTTGCTGGAGACCAATACATAACGAACAGTATAACCAACACCTAACAGCAAGCACTGGTTGCTGGGGACAGGACCTAACAGCAAGCACTGGTTGCTGGGGACAGGACCTAACAGCAAGCATTGGTTGCTGGGTACCAATACCTCACAGCAAACATTGGTTGCTGGAGACTTATACATAAGGGTCGTGGTTGGTTGCTGGGGACCAATACTAACCCGGATTCACGACGAAGAAGTATTCATTCAGAGCAATGTCTAATTAAAAGACCAAGGTCACGTAGCATATGTGTTCTCGAAATGCACCAGGAAGACAATAAGATAAGCAGCATAGACGCACGTAGCTATCCATTAAAACAAGTCGACACCTGTTGCAATGAATCATCAGGGAACGAAAAGAAATACATATTTGTAATATGTACTGTTCTTGTATAACATGCATTGTACGACGATTGCTGGAAAAAAGACACAGCATAACCTTTGGTCACAAATAGGTTCGTGTGTTGCATTGAGCATTGATCTAGACTTTAACAAGTCACGCGCATTATTCTGCTTAGGAACATTTTAAGGAATACGCTTTTCGTCCGATTTCCCTTGTGCATTAAACAAATAAATCTTTAATGTGAATAGCATGTCTTAATTTTTGGCTTAGCGTTCACCGTATGGCCTGTGAGACAACTTGTGAGTGGCGAAATATTAATACGGAAATGCATTGTTTATTGGGACCATTGACAATCGGATTGTCGATATCATACCTTTTTACCGATGTGGTGTAATGAGGTGATATTACTTCACAGTGACGATATCATTCCGTAGTCCCAGTTCGTAATCATCAGCGATAATTGAATGGGGTCGATTTAAATTATACTTTGTGTTAGTGTCAATATGTTTGTTCCAAAAGCAACCAGCAGTACGGCTCACTCACTCAGGCGGTATCACACCATAGCGATGCTATCATTCCGTAGTGCCAGTTCGTAATCTTCAGAGATAATAAACTCGAATTAAATTATACTTTGAGTTAAGTCTCAATATTTCTGTTTCACAATCACCCAGCACTTCGACTGCGTTACGTCTATGTTAAACAATGGCAGTTACGACCAGCGTAGGTTTACGATCTCTTTGGTGTTGAAACAAGACTGCGTGACGCTGAGAAGGTTGTAAATGTGGAGCTTCACACGGTGAATGTAGATAAAGTTTGCGAGAGGCACCTGGACGACCGGCGAAACGCCCTTGACAGAGTTACTACCGAGTCGGTGCTGTGTGGACTGGGGACATTAACACATCATTATGCCTTCATAAAACGTTTCTAGTGTTACACAGGTCAAGTGGTTGCTAGTATCTACACCAGGGGCAACTGATTCGTGGGTCGTGAGTGAGTGAGTGTGGTTTTACGCCGCTTTTAGCAATATTCCAGCAATATCACGGCGGGGACACCAGAAATGGGCTTCACACATTGTACCCATGTGGGGAATCGAACCCGGTCGTGGGTCGTGAGTTTTGAGGAGTGGCTGGCAAGCTATTGCAAGTTAGTGAGTGAGTGATGACAAAGACCCATTAGTGCATATACCTTTATTTGAAACGTTTACAGAGACAAATATGTATTTTGACAGAATATAAGAATATGGTTTCAAACAAGGTCAAAATTCCCAAAGATGCCAAATAACCGGAACATATATGCCGAGCCCCAATTATAACATATGGACCAAATTCCATGAATCTTTTAGAGATGTAATGGCAATAAGGAATTTCAGCTTTCAGTATGTTGAAAATGCAAAGGTCACATCAAGGTCAATGTGTACGATATCGCCGACATATGCGTGTTATAACTTGCCACAGAAAGACGAAATGTCATGACATTTCAAACAAAAAAATAACTTAATAATGGACATTACAGCTTTTTTTCTGTAGGAACAAGTACATGAAGTTCATACTTCTTTGGTCCGATAGTTTCTGTTAATACTTGTGGTCATCAGAGACAACAAACACGTGTAATACTGGTGCAAATGGCGGAATAAACTGCGCATAATTTATCGACATCCGGTTAAATCATATTCACACAGGTACTACAAACGGAAAACGATACTAAAAACGAAACGAAATATTTTACATTCACTTACAGCAATAAAATAAACAGTTTCAGAGGGGAAGACGTTCGCCGTTATGCCGACAGTGACAAGTTCACGTGATATTTAGTCAGGTGATCTTCAAATAAATATTTTAATAATGCAAACACTCCTAGGTAAACTGCTGAACGCTGGTCTATTATGTTGACAGTCTCCAATAATGTGATGGTAAATTATGTATTCTGTTCTGTATGCCTTTTTTCCTTCTATTTAAAAGCCGGCCGTCAGATTGAACATCTGCCTTTTTCACCACTTTCACAACCAGGAAAATATTTGCTGTCTTAGCTGACTGTTCTGTTCAAACCTGAACACTCGTCTACGAGCCCTCTGTAATCAAAGCCCAGCCTTGGGACAGTGTCCGACTATTTCAATCTGGACCGGCCAGTGTGTTGTTCAGAAGCATGGTCTGGCGCTAGAAGTCGGTCAATGTTGAAAGAGTCGAGGATCTATTTAGAACATAGTTGGTGCGACATTTTCCCTCATGGACAATGACAATTATGTTGTACAAATGGGACGAATACTGACAATTCTACATAGTTCGGATTCAGAAGGAAACTAAGCTTGAGTTAAACTGTGAAATGTACTACGGATCCACGTCAGGCATTTACACACGTGTTGACCATTTTTGTACTATACCTGTCAAAGAGTAGCTATAGTAGTGGCGACCTCTGTGGGCATTCTGGGTTAAGATTGGAATGGCACTGTTCTTAAGATGCTACCAAATTGCTAGGGTGGTCAGGTTCGGTGACCTGGGTGATTCAGTGGCGTCGTATCCTGAAGGCCGGGGGATGTTGCTCTCACAATATCAATCATTAATATCAATTATTAACTGACTGTCGCAATATAGCTAATAGCTGCGAAGTGTGTTGTTCACCACCCACGAGTGAGTGAGTTTAGTTTCACGCCGCACTCAGCAATTTCCCAGCTATATGACGGTGGTCTGTATATAATCAAGTTTGAAACCAGACATATCCAGTGATTGACATCATCAGCATCGATCTACGCAATTGGGATACGATGTCATGTGTCAATCAAAAGTATTAAATTTGGCGCACTTTACCACAGCGACAACCGACCACCCGATCTCTGTTATAATAGTTCAGTCGCCTCTTACGACAAGCACATGTTGCTGAAGACCAATTCTAACCCAAGATCTTCACGGAATCCACCCGATCTAGTACGACAAGCACATGTTGCATAGACGTACAACAATCTTCACGGGTACTCCTTACATAGATAGAAGATAAAGAACACCCTATTCTTTTATATAACTATAGTGGATCTGTCATGTCATTAACTATAGCACTATGACCGACTCAGTGTTCCTTTATAATGTCAATTCCAAAACTCAAGAGTCATAGATTTCACATGTGCCATATTCAGATGTTGTCGATCAACATCGTTAAAAATGTCACCTTTCATTTGACCCCTTTTCTTTCCAGTTGAAACACGTTGAGTGCACCTGATTCCCTCACAAATAGCTTGAAATGATTACCATCTGTGTTCATTCATGTCGTCTAACGCCCACAGGACTGCTCCCTTCACTGCGACATAAACCATATTACCAAACAAACATTTCGATTTGTTTCATACATTCTCTTCATCAGTGTTCAAGCATCGTGGGAAGTCTATTATCTCAGTCAATCGCCTGTTGTAAATTACAGCCCTGTTGTTATAAGCGATGCAATTACAAGGACACAATCATCGTGGAATTTATGATCGCCTGTAATTAATAACTGGAACTGCGATTTAAAGGAAAAGCCAATTCTCAGCCTGGTAATTACTTTAACAATAAAATGTAAATCGTTTACCTTCATCGATATTTTTCTCAGGCATCGTCAATTCTTGGATAATTAACTGAATGGAATTCAACAGTGAGTATGATTTTACGCCTCACTGAGTAACATTCGAGCAGCATCACGTTGTGAGACGCCAGAAATGGGTTTAACACATTGTACCATGGGACTCGAACCCGGACCTGGGAACACGCTAACGCTTCAACAACTAGGCTACCACAAATGAAAAAGGTTTCAGTATCACACAAACGCATGTTCTCTATGAGTACACATTCCTGTAGTGCTGCCAGACATACATTCACTTAATATGTATGACTAATTGTGCAACGCTCTTAGATCCACATGCATAAAATTCTTAGAAGGAAAAAACGCACCGAGCGGCCCCATAACACGGAGTGATATGCTCTTGCGTACAGATTCTAAATGCCGGAGGTTACAGTCACATAAAAATATTCAATTTCATAACATTCCGCATTCTTGATAAGGAGGTGCATAATTCATCATCGTCAAACTACAGAGAAAATACTTCAAAGGGTATTCAACCAGACTTCAAAACGTTCAGAACTGTGACAATATAAAGTGTACTAAAGATATATAAAGACTTTCATACGGGGAGAACGGGTGATCTTCATAAATCAGTCACGGAACGTAAATGTGGGTCAGAGGAGGACGTCTTAGAAGCGGCACTGCTTCATCTCTGCCAGCCATTACTTTCCTAAAGAGGGACAGGATTTGAAGCCGTGGGGACATCAGCAGCAAGTGATGTATATACCACGTTATCACCCTATCAGGAGTGGGCTACACGAGAACAATAGCCTACCTGTCTAGAAGTAGGACCGAGTAATGTATCACTATGATACGGAAATGCCAGGGTCAGTCCTGAAATCTTATATTGGTTGCTTTTCTTAGGGGGCGCTTTAAAGGCCCTCCAAGTGGAGTGCAGTGGATTTAATGTCACGCACATGTTGGCGTGACCTAAGGTTAATACTATTGTTAAAACTGTACTGTTGTTTAAACTGTACTATTGTTAAAGCTGTATTGGGGCCGTATTGGTTACCTAGGACTGTAGGTTTGGACATTCATGGCTGATCCTGTCTGAAACAATGGATGCAGTTCAAGGTCTAGACTAACATCTAGTCTCTGAAGTGAACATATTTTACAAAAAATACTGTTCATAAAAAAATCATAAAATATAATGAAAAGGAACCCAGAGACTTTCTTTTTTTTCAGAAACTGTGGAAATCTAGACTTGCCACATATACTTAACTTGAATGGGCTTTCTTGGATAATTTTGTTTCAGGATCTGTGTGACAGACTATTCAAGGTCATGATGCTGATCAAAGCAGAAATGAATCAACAGGCCAAGCGTCAATGCTACGTTTTAAAGTTCATGCCATTCTATACTTTAAATGATTTAAATAAAATATGTTTATGAAAGGCAAGGTGAGAAATTCAAATGTCCCCGAGACCATGGGGCTTTAAATGTACATGATGGACATATGTGTTATTTGAACAATATTTCAGCTATACGTGTCAACTTACAGTGCGAGAATGCCAGGGTCACACAAGGCGCAAAAACCTTCAGTTTCGCAGTGTACTTAAATTTAAGAATCACAATAGGAGCGAATCCGGTATTCGTATTATTGACTAGCGGATCCTGGAACGACCAATGGACGTAACTCCAGGACAGGAAATATTGGGCCGAAGGATCCACGTATCAAGTGAAATTAAACTATGGTTAATAAATGCATGAAACTCCAAGGCGGAACAATTCACATGATGGAATAGATGACTTTACCCTGAATCGTTAACGGTATTAGAGCTAACAACCTAATATTGAATCCGGGAAATCACGCAGTACACTCTCACCTGTATCCCGCGTGACGGTGTTGCTGTGGCGTATGGCAACGTACTCTTAGACAAGGCACGCAATCCACTCATCGGTGTGTCGACCACAGTTTACATATACTTCACTGGTATATCGTCATAGTTTCTTCCCCATAGTGAGTAGATGGGGCGTTAACCTCTGATCCACAAGTTCATAGACGAGGTCATATCTGATGTACAGTGCTATCACTGTGCTTCTGACACATTGACATTGTCGGGAACTGAAGCACTCAGCTACACTATTTCTAAGGAAAGCCTTGTGTGGTTTTGTATTCAATGGGTTTTTTGTTTGTTTTTTGATTTTACACTACTCGGCGATTTTATCACTTGTGAACATCTGTATGCACGTGTACAATGTGTGAAGCCCATTTCTGGTGTCCCCCGCCGTGATATTGCTGTAATATTGCTAAAAGCGGCGTAAAACGACACTCACTCGCCCACTTCCAGTTGTGAAAGTCTGCATGCACGTGTTTTGGTACACGTCTACATGATAACAGACACGGATCTCTACACTAAAATATTACGGTATTTCATTTAATAAAACAGTAAAATTCTTCAAAACAATATGTTCTAGGTGTTCGTACATGTCAACACCATTTCTGAACATTTTAGTCATAATCAAACTGTTCCATGATGTAAAATAAAATCTATAATGTCACAATGTGACATGTTTCTGTGTCTTCACGGTAATCGAAGACTGATCACTCCGATGACGTGTCCAACTTGTGAAACGAAATCCGATTTTCGTCAAGATCAGTGAACGCTGTTACCACTGGCCTACCCGATCGCATTGAGTGAGTGAGTTTGGTTTTACGCCGCGTTTATCAATACGGCAGAGGACATATAAAATATGGGCTTCACACACTGTACCCATGTGCGGAATCGAACCCAGGTCTTCGGCTTGAGGGGCAACCGCTTTAACCACTGATGCCCCCGCATGCTTGAACATTGCGTCAGCTTCCGAAAACGTAAATCTTATCATTTGGTACAGACGTTGTTAGAAGCAGTCCATACTCTCGTCGTCGTTTAAGCCATTGAACAAACAGCAGCAGATTAAACATACGTTGCAAGAAATAATGACTTCATTGTTGTCTGAGGGACATTTCTGATACGCAGCCTAATTCATACGGAGCGTTAACATAGCCATGTTAGGCCTTTTACGTCATCTTAACATCCTGGCGGGTCAGAGGTCACCTGGGCGACATATTTACGTTACCGTCTGTAAGCCTCTGATAACATTTCAGAATCAACAGTTTACTCAAGAAATGCAGTATCGTTTACACAAAGTCAGGCCCACATTCAACATGTGTCCCGCTCATTTTACTGGAAAGCGTGTCACATGATCTTATTGGTATGATGTTCATTGATGTCAAAATCATGCAGATGTTCACAGGCAGGACGTAGTTCATTCGTGGGGCTGTGATATATGTATTAATTTTCACGAACGTAGGAATTCACACGAAGATCAGATTGAGACAAACTGTCGGTTTTATCAAAACTAGAAAGGCTTACGTTAGTTCTAAAAGAACGCTTTGTGTCTAATGTCATGCGCGTTGTAGATTTATGATACTGATTAGTTGTCAATATCAAATGGATGTTTCATGTTCTGTGCTGAGATACGCGCTGTGCATCGCTCATTGTAGCTATTTTCGTGGTCATTGGCTTTCTCGACCGAGAATAGGCCCATCAGGTGAAAGGAGGTGAAATGGACTTCAATGTCCCGTTCAAGACTGTTGGGCCAATATGGCTACGTTCGTGCACATGTGCGTGGGTGTTGCTGCTTGTATTAATCCGGACTAATTCGATTTGCTGGGGCTAGCATAACATGGATACCCTGCTCATACATAGCATCAAGACTCTGAGATTTCCAGTCCGCGTTTGATCCCATTAATGTCAAGCGCCAGGCAAAGAAACAACAAGTACCGTCTTTTTCGGTATGGTCGAACCACAACGCTACCGCTCAACGGGAAGGCGTTGTATCCACTGGGCCTGGAGGGATTAAAGGAAGTAACAGGTGAAACGACTGGAGTTATTCCGATCACACGGTCCTGGTGATTTCTGTCGGAACGGTTGACGACTGATAGTATTATATTTATAATATTAGTGCGTAGTGTACTCAATATGGAGGTAGTGAAAGCGTTCGGACATTGCCAAGGTGAAGGTCAGATAGTGTAATCGGATCTACAGGACTGTTTGGGGCATAATACCCCATGTTAATCCATTCTCGTTTATTGGTTATTGGGTCCTTGAAGTGTGTTAGGTGAGCCATACAGAGCCTAGCTCGCCTTGCATGGAACATTAAACTGTTTACAATAAATAACTACACCATACGAGATTCCAGTCGAGCGGAGGTACGTTTTGTTACAATAGAGTGAATATGCCCGCTTCAGTTCACAGCCGGCACACGTACATAATCCCAACATACGCTTGTATATGTAATACCTATGTTGTCGGAGAGTGTCTTGTAATCTTGAGGTCATGGCGAGTCGAGGTGTTTTAATACTGGAGTGAGTGGCTGAGTATGCTTTTAGGCCGCCTTTAGCAATATTCCAGCAATATCAGACACCAGAGATTGGTTTCACGCACTGTACATGTTGGGTGGAACTGCATGACGAGCAAACCTTTTAACCACAAGGCTACCCCGTCGCCCCCTTAATATTGAAATAAGACCTATGGGGATTCCTCAATTGTGCTGAAACCACCATCCACCCAATTTATTTAACTCCAAACCATGCGTACCTACCCTACAAGGACCATTTTCCTCTTTGTTTCAGAAACCCTCCACAAACGAACAAGAGCTGTTATAACAGTCTCCATAACACGTGTCCCAAATATATGTTTATCTGGGAACACGTGGGAGGGTGGGGAAATATTCACCTTTAAATTCCAACCCTCTACACATATTCATACCAAGCTACAATAATATTATTCTGGTTCGGCAGCTTAAAACATCACGATGAAAAAGCAGGTAAAAGACAAAATCCCCATACGAAAATAAGCACCAACATGAAATACAATTTTTGTTCGGTCCCAGAGCCTACTCAGCTGGGGACTTGTTTTTCTTTTTGCTTGTTTATTGTCTGTCGTCGCAATATTCAGTCCAGTCCAGAGATTCCAAAGAATTACCTTACGACGAAGGACATACGTTGTCCGGGCACGTTAACACCCAGTATTTAATCCGGGTCACCGAACCTGGCCATCCAATCAACCTGGTCGCCCCCTACGACCGTCAAGGTTTGCTGGTACCTATTCCAACCCGACACCCCACAGGTAGTATGTTTCACGTATATACCCCACCTTCAGCCCCAGGTTGTCAGGTGTGCCTGCTATAGTGTATCATTAGCCCGCCGGGGCCGTCCCTGTGCCTACTCTGATTACTGCACATGAGTGACACCTGTCTCGGGGGGAATGCTTCATCAGATTACTACCCTCGTTAACTCAATACCAATTACCACCATCGGTGAGACTAGCATTACGGAGCGGGTTGACAAGTTGTCTCAGGTTTCGCAATCCGCAGTGCCACGATAACTGATCAGGGGTTCGAATCCCAGACTACGGGTCTCGGTATCCCAGCGACATCTGTGCTCGTAGGTTTCATCAAATTAGTTAACGTCTATGACCTGCGTCGTTTTATGTCACTCATGTAAGGATGGCACGTTGTGAGAACATATATGGAAAGATTAACAAAACCAAACTCACTCACTCACTCACTACTGTCTGGTAACCGCCTCCGTGGTGTAGTGGTTAGAGCGTCCGCCCGGAGAGCAGAAGGTCGCGGGTTCGATCCCCGACCGCGTCATACCAAAAGACGTTAAAATATGGTACTTGTTGGTCCCTGCCTGGCGCTCGGCATTAATGGGTACAACAAGGACTGGTCGGCTCGGAGTCAGTATAATGTATCTGAGTGGGGTATTCATGCTTCACTGCGGCATTGTATCTCACTGGGCTAGCACTAGAAAACCAGCTTCAGTCTAGGCTAGTACAAGCAGCCGCACATACACATACACACGCATGCACGTCGTCATATGCGCGAAATATTCTCAAGCACGACGATAAACACAATTTCACCTCACCTCACTACTGTCTGGTTCAACTGATACTGCTTTTAGTAGTACTGGCATGAAGACAACCTTTAATTTACTTGTTTTCCTCACCGAACTGCCCCAGCATGATATCTGCCCTTCTGACATTATAGCCAGGTCATGATGCATACATAACAGCTTATCAGTGAGTAAGTTCAGTTTTACGCCGCACTCAGCAATATTCCAGCTATATGGTGGCGGTCTGTAAATAACCGAGTCTGAACCAGACAATCCAGTGATCAACAGCATGAGCATAGACCTATGCAATTGTGCTACAATGACATGTCAGCGAGCCTGACCACCCGATCCTGTTAGTCGCATCTTACAACAAGCATGGGTTATTGAAGATCAATTCTAAGCCGGATCTTCACGGGTCTAACAGCTTATCAACATAGCATGCAGCGTCTTTGAGCGGTTCTTTCGACATACCATGTTCACACCCGACAGTAGTCTGATTCAGTATTCTGTTGTGAACACCACACTGGAGTGTGTTGGTGGTTTGAGTTAGAAACACGGAACTGTAGACACAGAGCCACGGAACGGGATGAAACTATAGACATTAAACTGAACACACTATAGACCTTGGCCAAACACTCAACAGTGGAAGATATCAGATATAATACTGATCGCGAACTTCATACTTGACGAAAGAAAAAAGTTAGTCAGTTTCAATGCATGGCATGTGGTGACAAGCGTTTCACATCACATTAGACCTTTTCACAAAAGCCTTCATCGTCCCCGCCTATTGCCATGCAGCTTCTCCTTACCCGAACCCTACCCTTAGAAATATACAGCCTCGCTGTGAGAACTCACGCAATACACATCTGAGTATTCCCAAGGCAGTCGTATCAAATATATCACGCCTACCTGATAGAGGCTGTTCCCAGGAGTAGTAGATACCTACATCGTAATATAACGCCATATATCTGTCATCTATCAAGAAGGGGGCCATTACAAACGTGTATATAATATTGATGAAGGGGAATATAACGATATAAGAACCAATATATATTTATATAACGAACTCAATGGGACTACTAATTGTAGTTCGGTTTAACCGCAGTTCTTTATACGCATTTCGATTTAAACATACTGCAAGTGTCCGGGACCAAAACAGATCGTTATAAGTGTGTTCGTTACAAACATAGTGGACTGTATATGAAAGAGTTGACAGGCTAAGACGACACTGGTTTTTGTTGCTTTCATGTTTGGAATTTCGGCTTTGTTCTGCGTTTGTTGTGTTTTGGGTTTTGGTTTCAAAGAAAATAATTGTGTTAAAAATATAACAGACGTTAAGACGTACGTCCCTGTCAAAAACATACATATTTTGGATGCATAACAAGCTCACGGTATGTCATTATCGCGTCAGTATTACTCCCACACAAACATATGTAAATATTGTACCTCATTTAGCCCATTGTTAACTATAAATACCGTGTGTCATAATTCAATCTGACAAACAGCTGAACGAGTCTCTACAGTACAGCAATTTATGGCAGCCATACAACCTGCTCACAATGGTATTCCACTATTTGTGAAACAACTTCACAGAGTATATATATTAACTGAATACTGTCGAGGACCCAACACCATTGAACGAACTTCCATGCATTCTTCCACGGATGAGAGTGACGTAGAGTACTTACTTTCTGGTTGCCTTTGCGCTGCGTATTCACTGCACAATGCTGTTAATAGCCAGTGGAATATATAATACAATATAAACATGTTATACTTTGGGACATTTATTTCCCATGCGATACAATCGCTTAATTATCTATCAAACACACTCGTTAGCAGCTGATGTAATTGACCGGACATTATTACACAGCGTAAAATATCCCCGGGCAATTTTCACGCGGGTGTCAAGGCGAGGCGCTGAGGGACAAAGGTGGCCATTTCAACTGCTTAGTGGTGGTATTCGAACACTCGCCTTTGATCCTCTGGATTGTGTTTTGCATCAGTTGTTACAGTATTTCCTCAAGCAAATAGCCCAACTTGGCATACAAATGTTCCCCTGGGGTAGGACAGTCTTGCCGAGGGCAGAGGGCGCTGCGTGTTGGTATGTGTTCATCCGGTTCTTAAACCCACGCAGCTTCCTCCTATCTTACATGATCAGGTGGACTAACGCTTCGTCTCTGAATATGTATAAATCTGCTAATACAAAATAATCCCATTTAAATTGGAAAAGACACCAGTGAGATGGGAGATTCCTGAACTTGAGGAAATCTAGACTTGCTTCATTCAGGGCTTTAGCCTTGCAGGGAGGGCTAGGCAGTAGGGAAAATAATGCTTATGATCAGGCTGTGATACGTAACACACTAATAATCCGATCATATATACAACTTAATATACACCTCAAATACTCCTCATTGGTAAGCTTAGAATATAAAACAACACTCTGTATTCAAATTAGAACTTTGTATTTACTTGCTTTATGATATACGGGATATTATCAGCAAGGGAAAGTTCGCATGATAAATAGTTGGTACCTTGTATCTATATGCAAATAATACTCAAAACATCATTTTCAAAGCATTCTTTTGTAACTTATAAAATAAACAGACTTGAAAATACCAAAGCCTCCGCATGCCCTATCAGTGCATGGTTCGTAAATATGCGTAAATATTGTCCCAGGATATCCAAAGGTTATCTGTGTTTTAGATCTTAATTAAACAGACCTGATGAACTGAGGGCGGCTAGCGACATATCTAGCGTGATATCAGAATATATACACATTCCAAAGCGAGTTTATTCTTCCTTATCGGCGACCTCAATACGTTAGATTAATTTAAGACATACGTAAACATTCTTTAATTCAGCCTAAAGCTGCGCCTCACAACGCACAATCGCGAAAACCAAGACTCTGGAATAGGGTGCGGTGCGGTGCGGTGCGGTGCGGTGCGGTGCGGTGCCGTGTGCCGTGCCGTGCCGTGCCGTGCCGTGCCGTGCCGTGCGGTGCGGTGCCCTATCAGTGTATGCGAAATATACGTAAATATCGTCTCAGAATATCCAAGGGTTATCAGTGTTTTTGGTCTTAATTAAACAGAACTGATGAACTGTGGTGGTGCGATGCGGTGTTGTGGCATGACGTGGTGGGTGCGGTGCGGTGTGGTGGGTGCGGTTTGGTGGCGTGATGGGTGTGGTGCAGTGCTGTACTTGGTGTGGTGGGTGCACTGTTGTGGTGTGGTGAGTTTGGGGTGTTGTGGGGTGTGGTGGAGTGGGATGGGGTGTTGTGGGATGTGGTGGAATGTGTGTTACTCTCATGACTGAGGCTATTAAACGTGCAGCATGACCCAGCATTGTTCATCTGAGCCTGTAAATATGTCAGGGCGCAAAGAAATATGATGATAATGAATTCGCTTTGACATTTTCGTTCATTAGTCAGACCTCGACGCGAGGCTCGCTCATACAATGCTCCATTGGTGTGTCGGCTCAAATTTCATGCGTGACATCGCCCACGCGTCTGAGGCGACTGCAACACCATGACTATAGTCTGTTGCATTGAAAACGTACCGAGGAATTTCACTTTAAACAAAAAAGTAAATCAAATACAGTGAAATTAAGACTGCGAATCCTCATAAAGTTTGCCTTGCCAACTGAACATTTAACTCTCAGAATTTTATTCATTGTAGGACAAATGTTGTTTAACAAACGATCATACATTAAAATCGCTATTATTGGTTTGTATTACAAGGGGGTGAGCGCAGTAGATGGAACAGTGAAACTAATGCACGTGCGGTTCGTGATGAGCGTTAAATTAGACCAACTCTACATGTACCGGTGTTTCATTTAATGTGCATACTCCCTTGTAACACAAACCAATAATAGCGATTTGAAACTATGATCGTTTGTTAAACAACTTTTATCCTAAGTTGAATAAAATTCTGAGATTTAAATGTTCAGTTAGCAAGGTCAAATTATGAGGATTCGCAATCTTAGTTTCATCTTATTCGATTTACTTTTTTTGTTTAAATTGACATTCATCGGTACGTTTTCAATGCAAACAGACTATAGTCTCTCTCACGGTCCCTGAACTTTAGTACTGCCCCTTCCACCCAGCCCTTACTGCAATGCTATAGCCAAAAAATGAAGAAAGTCTAGATTTCCTCATCCAACGTCGGCTCCCTTTTAGCCTTTAAGTTGAAAAAGAATTATTTGTCCTTATATCAGAATTATATATATTAAGAGATTATGCGTCAGGCAACCACATAGCGAACAACCTTGACAAGCTTGAGAAAACGAAATTACATATTGAAAAAGGGAATGTCCTTCTCTGGGTTTGTACATACCACCTGCCGCATGAGTCAATCGAAACTGGCTTTGACACATGTCATCGTAAACTTGACTCATCTGTCAGATTTATCTATTCATTGAATGTCAAATAGTCAAGGAAGGAGGAACATAGATCGGGAAATGTAATTTTTAAGAAATAAAACCAGGAAATGCGTTTTCAACAACTTCCGTCTACATCAGCAATCAAAGCGACCGAAACTGATGATCGATAGCATGAGCATCAACTAATCCAATGATACGCTGATGCAAGCAGAACATGAATACTACTCAAGATAAGTTACATAAACTAGTAAAACTACTGTTTCTATCATATGTCTATGCATGGTTTATATGTCATATCATGACATATTAAGCATCGTATTGTATGAAAGAATTGGCTGGTCTTCTGTCTTTGGCTTCTGTTGTGTGAATGTTGAGGTACTACACGTGACTGGGGTATAACGTCACTTTGAACGGTATTTCAGTTATACACTGTGTCAGTTTAAATTTGGAGAAAAACATAAAGGCACGTAAGTCAACATGGTCATAACTTTCATGCAACCCTGAGTACAGGTAAGATAACAATATGGGCAATATCACGTTACTATCTGATTTGGATTCAGGATGAACGGCACGATCATGGCTTTAATAACAACTCCATCAATACAAGTAACGTTGACGATGGGAGAAATGCAACATCTGTACGGGCGTTAGTCTCGGCGTTAGTCTCAATATTGCTCTCGCGCCGCCTGTTCGTGCAGAAAGTTTAATGCTGCACGACACACATTGACTGACGGAGTTGTCAGGTACTAGGCCACGGCGTTGCAGCTGATCCCATACACAATTCAGTACTTCAAATGATGTGCAACACAGTCACCGTTATACGTTGTTTACGTGATGCCATATGGACGTTTGCTCGGCGTTTGTAGTCAGCTGTGTAGAAACAGGGGTTTGTGTAATGTTGACTCAAATGGAGCCCCTTACAATGTAAGCCTGTTACAAGACGCATATGTTTTTAGAACGGATTACGCTCCAATTACCTATGGGCCTATGCAGCCAAATAAACGGGACTTTAGTGAGTGAGTATGGTTTTACGCCGCTTTTAGCAATATTCCAGCAATATCACGACGGGGGACACCAGAAATTAGCTTCACACATTATACTCATGTGGGGAATCGAACCCGGGTGTTCGGAGTGACCAGCGAACGCTTCAACCACTAGGCTAAAATATGAAAGAACCTGGTTTTCATTGACCTCTGTGAGTACTATATACGGCGTCTTGCAATACCCGAGACTTTTCTCTCCCTTAGTAACATCAGACTCTGGGAACGATCTGTTCTGGGACCAGCCAGTCAAAGAATTTCCAATTCTTAATCAGCTTTTAATACGGTCGGCATTGTTTAATGGGAATACTGGAGATGCGGTTTTTTTCACTCAATTCAAATCGCCCGTCGACCAGGAAATAGCTGTGGAAATGGGAGCACATCACGTGATGCGCGCAATCTGAACTGGCGCCTTGTGTGCATCACTGTCACGCATGCGTACACAGTAGGGTTGTTATGTTTGAAGACCCCGGATAACCAGAAGCAAGGACAGTACACGTTTCAGTCTGCAGTGTTTAGTTACATTTATTGGGATGGAGAAGAAATATGTAGGCTAAGGGAAAAGGCCATTATTAATTATATAAAATATATATATTAGTAAATATTGTAACAAATGCGATCTTCCATAATCAAACCCCAAAGCTACGTCTCACAACCACCACTGCCAGTCACTTTCCAAAACCACCACAAAATACATACTCCCCAAACACCATTACAGGTAAGGCGAGGTGAAGGCTTTTTGCGAAGGAAGAATGGAGACCGATTGGTTCCTCAAACGATACAGGGGGCGGTGGGGTAGCCTAGTGGTTAAGGCGTTCGCTCGTCACGCCGAAAACCCGGGTTCGATTTCCCACATGGGTACAATGCGTGAAGCCCATTTCTGGTGTCCCCGGCCGTGATATTGCTGGAATATTGCTAAAACCGGGGTAAAACCACAACTCACTCAAACGATATAGATACATTGCCATCATATCACTAAGTTGTATTCTCCTCGTCTCGTAGACCTATGAAGAATATGTGAAACGATTCTGAATATATATAACTCGGAATGAAACAAAAACTCAAGTTAAATTGAAAAGGAGCCCCATTTCGATGGGAGATTCACACTGAACCCGATGAAATCTTAGACTTGCCTTATTTCTGGTTGTTGCTTTGCAGGCAGCTGCAGTAAAGGGGAAAATCGTTCAGGGACTGCGAGGCAGGTAGACTAATGCTTAGTTTCTGAATATATATACGTTTGATAGAAACAAATAATTCCATTTAAATTGCAAAGAAGTCTCAGTGAGTTGGAAATCTAGACTTGTTTCATTTTTGGCTGTAGTATTGCAGAAAGTGCTGGACGGAAGGGAAATAATGCGCGTCAGGGACTGTATGTGACTGAGTGAGTTTAGTTTTACGCTCCACTCAGCAATATTCCAGCTATATGGCGGTGGTCTGTAAATCATCGTGTCTGGACCAGACAATCCAGTGATCAACAGCATGAGCATCGATCTGCGCAATTGGGAACCGATGACATGTGTCAACCAAGTCAGCTAGCCTGACCACCCGATCCCGTTAGTTGCCTCTTACGACAGTTATGGGTTACTGAAGGTTCATTCAAACCCGGACCGTCACGGGTCGTCAGGGACTGTGAGGCAGACTAAAGACTTTAGCGAGTCTGGCATACAGACCCTGAATCAAATATACCCAATGCAGCCCATGAAAGTCCAGAACATGTGGCAAGTGTAGATTAGCAGTACAGACTAGATGTAAGTCTAAGGCCACTCGTTTGAATAGCTCGCAAGGGTGAGTTTATTCCGTTCCCCCCAACGCTCCACTCCACCCCACACACTCCAGCAGGAACGGTTGACACAGAGCCCGAGGGCCGAGATGGCAGAGACCTGCTTGGAACACGCTACATACTAAGTCGATGAAACTCGCCCCACGCGTGGAGGATATATCCGTTATTGCACTGCAGTTAATGAACAGGGCCGCAATGGCGTTACGGTCGACGCAGACACGGGATATGAAAGTTATAGATTTTTCCTTTATGGTTCGTCAATACACCTCAGGTCCAGCTCCTGGCATCAGCGTCTGTAGGTCGAAGATGTGGTAGTATTTTGAGTCGAGGAGGATTCTAGTAGTAGGTAGTAGCAGAACTAGTAGCAGAGGTAGTAGTAATGGCGATGGTGGCGGTGGTAGTAATAGTAGTCGTAGTAGTAGTAGTAGAAGCAGTAGCGGTAGTAGTAGTAGTAGTACTACTAGTAGTAGTAGTAGTAGTAGACTAAGGCTTAGAATATATATAATTTGGATGGCCCATTTATATTGAAAAGGAGCCCTGGTAGTAATAGTAGTCGCTAGTAGTTTAGAAGCAGAGAGCGGTAGTAGTAGTACTACTAGTAGTAGAGGTAGTAGTAGTACTAGTAGCAGAGGTAGTAGTAATGGCGATGGTGGCGGTGGTAGTAGTAGTAGTAGTAGTAGAAGCAGTAGCGGTAGTAGAACTACTAGTAGCAGAAGTAGTAATGGCGATGGTGGCGGTGGTAGTCGTAGTAGTCGTAGTAGTCGTAGTAGTAGCAGCAGCAGCAGCAGCGGCAGCAGTAGAAGTAGTAGTAGTAGTAGTAGTAGTAGTAGTAGTAGTAGTAGTAGTAGTAGTAGTAGCGATGATGGTAGTAATAGTAGCACTAGGAGCAGTAGTAGTAGTAGCAACAGCAGCAGCAGTAGTAGTAGTAGTAGTAGTAGTAACAGTAGTAGTAGGCGTTGTTGCAGTAGTAGATGTAGTAGGAGGAATAATAGCAATGGAGAATTAAGGAAGTCATCTCAAGTTACGTCAACCATGAGACACTCAGTGACAAAGGAGACGTTGTATATACTGTTCCCCTCCCTGCAGTTAAAGTCGGGGATGTCAGTGCTGTGATTGTCCTTCTTCTACAAGCCCTTCAGGTGGTCGTCATGGCGTCCCGACCTCACACAGGAAACAATGGCACTAGACTATTGCACACAAGCATTCCCCAAACAAAGCTGCAAATGCTCGGTGACTGATAACGAAACTCATCGACTAGTGAACACGTGGGACGGATACAGATATTTCAAAGTGAAAAGTTTCATCCTGTTTTTCGGGAACTCCATATCAGATAATTTAGTATAGGGTGTGTCCAATGCACAATTCCATTATGAAATATCCATACTGAACAAAATATGTTAGGGATCATGAAATAGTTATTACAGTACACATTTAAACAAACTCAGCCTTTGCTACAAAAAAATATTCCTGAAGATATTCGTGATTCCTAGCCGTTTTCGCTAAGTATATATTCAGCGCAAATTGTGATTAGTATATGAGGTGTACATTTGCGATGTATGTTCAACATTTCTGAGTACTACTTCAGCCTACATAGGTTAGACACACGAGGGTGTCCTCCCATTTGTGAGAACTCCCAGTTGTGAGACACATTAATTAATGGTTTAGTGCACATAGGTGGTGTTTCCACATCCCCACAATGAAAGTGGGATCAGCCCAGTTGTTGAAGAGTACCCACAGGAGGCATAGTTCATTGATGAGTTGATTAATGAAATAGATTATCAAAGATTTTATTTACAAAGAAGAAATAGTTCATTTAATATTTTATTTATTCAGAAGAATATGTAATTATGATAACACATTTTTATTGACTATTATGAAGTTTGAAAGTCATTTTGGTTTAAACATATTTTATTATCATTTTCAAAGTGTTTAATTTTTAAGGACATTTATTGGAGTATGTTAATCAATTTATCTTATAAAGTTTCATTAAGTTACCTCCAAAAGATTCAGTTACATAGCAAATCAGTAAGTAGCTAGGGTTAAACAATTCTATCAGACAGGGGAGTATGGTGTGTTTTCTTTGTTAATTACCTACTCCACTGTCTCATAACTGGGAGTCTCACAACTGGGAGTTCTCACAAATGGGAGTAGACCCACACGAGTATGATGTGTGGTATTGGGCTTGGTATGTGTCCATGCATAATGGCATAGATGAATTCGTAATTTGCCTCAGGGACAGACTAATTGTTGTTAAGTAAATATAACGACGTCCATATCTCTTGGAGCTCAGACCAAATGTCAACGTGACTGGTAATATTACATCGATCAAGCTCATCACCTCGTCATTGAAGGTCCAAGAACCTAATGTGGACATGTAGTAAAAGACAGATTACAGAACAAGGCAGGTGGTGCAACCACTTGGGAATTGCGTCACCTTGACATCGCGTCACGGGTTAATGATCATGTTTCTAGAAGAAGGATCAAGGCGGGTTGTTATGGGTTTTCATAATGGGGAGCGGTTGGGTCGTCTGTTCAAATAACACGCAGAGAAGCGGAGCATGTCAACATAGGACATATACGTTCTGTATTGTTCAAACAGACCTCATGTCTACTGTCAATGCACATATGAAGTATCTGGTTACACACATCAATGTATTGAATCCCCAACAACACACTGTTTAATATACATGACTGTTTACGTTATGAAATAGCCAGCTGTGACGGCGTCAAGTCAACACTGATGCAAGTGAACCTTGAACACATGTTCTAAAGGTTCACCTACATCTATACGTGTCAATAGGACCAGTATCAAGCTTTGTAACAAATTGTTTTCATATTTTTTATGATTCTCCTCATGTTAGCTGTGCCTGCGGGGCTGATTATGTGACAAGACTTCTTCATTGATAGACTGAACTTAGTGATACAGGCTTGGGTAAATAGTTCACAGAGTCCCACAAGCAGACGACACTTTTACTGACAAACATTGTAACGTCTGCGGTTTGGTTAGGAAGAGGGAGACCAGTGACGAAACCAGTTTTATACTGAGACATCTCCTACTCCCTTTTATTACACGACTAGTAAAACAATCAGTATTTAAACTGCCGTTCAGTTAAACTCAGTGATTTTTCTAAATTCCCGGATTCGGTCTGGTAGATAATCATCAGCCAGTGTTTCGACTGACGAACCATATCACTGCTGTTGCACATCATTTCCTTCTACATAACATCATCACACACAGACTCGACAAGCACAGCCTCCGCACACAACTCAGAGTCGCTGGGAAACGGAAACAAGTAAATACCGGCAGATTTAGCCGGCCGACCATGGCAAACATGGATGTTGTGTTTGAAACTGTCAGTGTCTAGCAGGTTACGAGCTTCTGACCATCCCGGGGGTCTTCCTATGACCAGCACATGCTAAAACAACACAATCTCACTGTGACACCGTGTTATCCAAATATGGAAATAATACATGCCGAGCCCAGCCCAGTGGAGCGGTTGTTTTGCTGAGCCCGACTAGAGCCACACATGACATCATGTTGTATAAATGTGGATGGAATCCAGCATGTTCCACAGCCAGGCGGCTGACCCATCACATACAGACCAGGCTTATAGATCATGTTCTACACTTCAGGTCCAGACTTCAACCCAAATCCTTAATCCAATGCAAAACATAAAACTTAACAGGCTGCTGTCAAACCACTTGATTTGCGGTCATTCGCCAAACAGGAAGATTTAACATCAAATGTTCACCAGATCCTATTTAATATTATGAATGAAAGCAAAGATGTAATATATTTTACTACTGAGTGACGCTGTGGTTTGTTTATCAGAATCCAAAATCTTCGAATTTGGGATATTTGAAATAGTGACTTGTGACACGGAATGTTAAGGTCAATCGGGACTCTAACCAGTAACCGGTTCGACCAGCACATGGGTGCGTCTGGTTAATCCTCCGACTCCCTCTTACCTGTGTGATGTTCGCCGGTTGAAGATCTGGTCAGCAGAAGCGGACAGTGGCTGGACTCAGTGGTAAAATCCACGTAGAAGGTCCTTGTGCGAGCCGGCTGTCACTAGAAATCCGCTCAGAGGCACGGGCTAGTCGCTGTCGAAGGAGAACCGTCAATGTAGGCCAACTCTGTACAGGTCAAATCCGTGACGTCACTTCGGAATGCTATTTGGGCACAGCCGAGCGACAATGACACTTTGCCGAGCGGACACGAAGGTTTCACCGTTAGGGGGCGCGTTTGCGCACGATTCGCTCGATCGATTGTCGTCTGCTGTTAAACAAAAGCAGACGATGTGATTAGTGAGTCAGACATTGAAATGAAATGTTGCACAGCCCAGACGGAAATTGAACTCGATTTTAATAAAACATGTCAGGAGTATTGGATCTATCCATATTGAATCATCGTGATGTTATTAATGTACATAACCACAGATGTACAGAATTGGTCATTTCGAACCTACACACATGAGTACAGACGAGCGTACAGACGTACATACATACTGACATAAGGACACCTGTTATGATTTAAGACACATTCATTTCATTCCAAATCGAGTTGCAATAATTTTCATTGTAGACATTTTTCCTAGCATGAACTTCAAATATTTCAAAGAGTATCTTACGGTTCTTGATCAAAAGATTTTGTTCAGGAAAACAAAATTAAAGGCCTCAGCTTTCTAAATTTTTCGAGAACATATTCAGAACAATTTCAAACCTGAAGCATCCTAGGCAAAAATGCTATATCCGACGCAGTTCCTCATTTTGCCTTGCACCACACGTGTTTTTAGGTCAACAATTTATTTGCCTTCGCGTGTGTTTATGTCAGGTGTCGTATGTGGGGCAATAAATATTTTCCTGTCGCAAATATGTACCAACCTATAGTATCATCACTGTTAGATTCACAGCTAATTGCTAAGGAAACTGTCGGAATCGTCATCCAGCAAGGGCCTCCTCTTTCGGTGGACATTCCTTAATATTATATAGATTCTGCTCGTCTATATTATTTATGAAAAGAGAGTGAGTGAGTTTAGTTTTACGCCGCACTCAGCATTATTCCAGCTATATGGCGGCGGTCTATAAATAATCGTGTCTGGACCAGACAATCCAGGGATCAACAGCATGAACATCGACCTATGCAGTTGGGATACGATGACATGTGTCAACCAGGTCAGCGAGCCTGACCACCCGATCCCGTTAGTCGCCTCTTACGACAAGCATGGGTTGCTGAAGATCAATTCTATCCCAGACCTTCACGAGTCATGAAAAGAGAGATGCCTGTCAAAATATTTCATATAATACAAATATCGAAACGAGCTGAAATTTCGGATCATATTACGTTTCAGTGTTTGTACAAGTGAAAACGGAAGACCCATGTAGAACAATAAAGGAAAGCTAGTGCAGTCTGCTGCCAGATCAGCACATTTTGTATCGGAAATGAAAATTGTCTACTTGCCCAACGCCCCATCCGGCCAACATCGCGCCTTTGCTTAACAATAAAACCATCCCCAGGCCCCCACCCCAATCCTCCAACCCCCTTCTCTCTTCCCCTGCCCTTTTGACGTCAGATTGTCGCAGGGTCACCTAATCAGCAGTTCCCAAGTGCTCCTTAATGATCCTTCCTTCAACCATACCACATAACAGAGCATGACACATACTGACAACGGGGAAGCTGAAGCGACAGGTTGTTTCAATAACACACGCCCATACTTTACATGTGGGTGTCCCCCGCCGTGATATTGCTGAATATTCCTAAAAGCGGCGTAAAACTATACTCACTCACTATATATTCATATGCCTCATTGTAAACTCAGTTGCCAAATGAACAAAAATCTACCCGGTATCCAACAAATGTTTAACGAAATTGTACGTACGTGGTACTTGGAACTGAACTGAACGTGTACAACATTCCTTGCTTGACATCTGAACCACTTCACGTAGCTGGTACACCGTTTTCTGTATATAGTGCTCTTTTGTAGATAGAATGTGCAACATTGTGTAGATTGCGTACTTTGTAGATAGAATGTGTCACATTGTGTAGATTGCGTACTTTGTAGATAGAATGTGCGACATTGTGTAGATTGTGTACTTTGTAGATAGAATGTGCGATATTGTGTAAAGATTACTTCGAAAACAGAATGTGCGACATTGTGTATCGATTACTTCGAAAACAGAATGTCTGGCCTTGTGTTTATGATGTACATCGCATGTAAAAATGTGTGACAATATGTATTGTGTACATTTTGCATGTAAGAATTGTGACATTCTTTATAAAGTGACATTGTAAATATATAGAATGCGTGCCGTTGAGTATACAGTGTACTTCGCATGTAACAAATGTGCCGTTTTATAGTTTACTTTAACAACTAGACTGTGCGACATTGTTTACATAGTGTACTTCCCATGTCACAGTGTGCGACGTTGTTTACATAGTGTACTTCCCATGTCACAGTGTGCGACATTGTTTACATAGTGTACTTCCCATGTCACAGTGTGCAACATTGTTTACATAGTGTACTTCCCATGTCACAGTGTGCGACATTGTTTACATAGTGTACTTCCCATGTCACACATAGTGTACTTCCCATGTCACAGTGTGCGACATTGTTTACATAGTGTACTTCCCATGTCACAGTGTGCGACATTGTTTACATAGTGTACTTCCCATGTCACAGTGTGCGACATTGTTTACATAGTGTACTTCCCATGTCACAGTGTGCAACATTGTTTACATAGTGTACTTCCCATGTCACAGTGTGCGACGTTGTTTACATAGTGTACTTCCCATGTCACAGTGTGCGACATTGTTTACATACATAGTGTACTTCCCATGTCACAGTGTGCGACGTTGTTTACATAGTGTACTTCCCATGTCACAGTGTGCGACATTGTTTACATAGTGTACTTCCCATGTCACAGTGTGCGACATTGTTTACATAGTGTACTTCCCATGTCACAGTGTGCGACATTGTTTACATAGTGTTTCCCATGTCACAGTGTGCGACATTGTGTACTTCCCATGTCACAGTGTGCGTGTACATTGCGACATTGTTTACATAGTGTACTTCCCATGTCACAGTGTGCGACATTGTTTACATAGTGTACTTCCCATGTCACAGTGTGCGACATTGTTTACATAGTGTACTTCCCATGTCACAGTGTGCGACATTGTTTACATAGTGTACTTCCCATGTCACAGTGTGCGACATTGTTTACATGTCACAGTGTGCAACATTGTGTGTACACAGTGTGCGACATTGTTTACATTGTGTACTTCCCATGTCACAGTGTGCGACATTGTTTACATAGTGTACTTCCAATGTCACAGTGTGCGACATTGTTTACATTGTGTACTTCCCATGTCACAGTGTGCGACATTGTTTGCATAGTGTACTTCCCATGTCACAGTGTGCGACATTGTTGACATAACGTACTTCCCATGTCACAGTGTGCGACGTTATATTTGTGAATAGTTTGCTCGGTGTAAGAAACACACACATCTGTCTATGTAGCGTTCCGTGTGTACAGAATGTGTCACATCGTATACATGTGTTGTAATTGTGATATGGAATGTGTGACATTAAGCATTAATAATGTACATGGCATTTGGGAACGTGCAACATTTTATAAATATACTCCATTAGGTAAATAGAAGGAATACATAGTGAACTGACAATCGGCAGTGATGGCTATAGTGTATATTGCATACTCTGTGCAATAGTGAGTGAGTGCGTTTGGTTTTACGCTGCTTTTAGCAATATCCCAGCAATATCACGGCGGGGGACACCAGAAATGGGCTTCACACATTGCACTCATATGGGGAATCGAACCCGGGTCTTAGGCGTGACGAGCGAACGCTTTAACCACTGGGCTACCCCACCGCCCCCTCTGTGCAATAACAATATGCTCTTCTTTCTTTGTCTGAAGAATGTTGTGTTTGTTTGTTTGATCTAGCCCAGATGATCGCGGTTGGTCAAAAGAATGTTACACTTTATTGTGTATGCATTGTACTTGGGAATATAGAGTATACTGTGCAAAAGTGTATAGAGCTATGTTTAGTGTACTTTGAAAATAAATGAACATTCTGATCAAGGCGGTTTAGTTAAAAGTGATGCAATCTATGTAAATTCACCCATTCGTAGCCTCCATTTGTGGCCATCTGTACACGCCCATGAAACCATAAATGTGTTTTAAAATTATATTATATTTACCTAAGAACAACATTACTTTTAATTTTTCATACATGTTTCTCCTTCAACAACGGGGCGGTGGGGTAGCCTAGTGGTTAAAGCGTTGGCTCGTCACGCCGAAGACCCGGGTTCGAATCCCCACATGGGTACAATGTGTGAAGCCCATTTCTGGTGACCCCCGCCGTGATGTTGCTGGAATATTGCTAAAAGCGGCGTAAAACCAAACTCAGTCAGTCCTTCAACAACGGATGCGGTTTTATTATTTGTTCAAATCAATCCCTGGCTTTACATTTTGCTTGATGGTAGTAGAAGTTGTAAAACCCTTTGTAGTGTGATTGACTTACAAGGATCATCTTAAACATCCAGTTATATTAAAAAATCTTTCAGGTGTAAATGAGAGCGAGAGATCCTACAGGTGCGTTCCGAGTAGTCATATATAAGATCATGACGGCCTATACATGTGTTGGAGTTGTCAAATATGACAACGTTGGGACCTACAGTTACGATTAAGTTACCAAATACAATAAGGCCTACACGTGTGTTCATATGTTGAGATCGCCAAAGACAACACTACAGGGACCACAGATGCGTTGTTGTCGTTAAAGGCACAGTGTCACACATTTTCGACAATATTTTGGCCTTTTATTTTATATATTGGGGGCATATGCACTCACTTTAGCTTCCTATTGATGCAATAAAAGATCTATTATCCCTTACGACTTGCCTGAAATCGATAATTGAAACTTCGAGGCGAACAGCTTTCAAACAGAGAACACTTGCCATTTATGGAATGTAAACTACATTGAAAACTGTCGCACGCTTTGTTGACGGTGCTTGCCGAACTGGTTTCAATCACACGTTGTCCGTAGGATATTCGTGAAGAGCGCTCCAAGGGACACAACTCTATGGGGTTCGCTTGAAATAATGTTCGGCCGGTAGAGGCGCGAGAGTCGATTTAATGCAACGTTGCATTAATTCAGTCGAACTTTTTAATTTAATATTGTAATCTAAATACGTAATAATATATTTGGAATAAATAATATGGTAGGTTCCCCGAGGGCTGATAGTTAGTATTATTGAGAGAAATGCATTATGTATTTTTAGAGAAATGTGGCGTGACATTTTGCCTTTAAATATAAATAACGATAGGACTTACGATCGCTGTATATGTTATTACCTTCACGTCGATCATAATAACTTTACCTTTAGACGTCTGTAGTAAATGGGCGATAAACACTTCGCTGAGGATTGTATAAACGTTTATCCAGCCTCATGTAAGAATGTCGAGTTTTGATTGGTTCACGTGGTTCCGCGAGCAGGAAGTACAAAAGTCATATTATCCCGCCACGCGAGGTGAGAAAAGCGTGAATCGCCAAGCCTTTAGTAAAACGTGCGCTGCATTTGTCATTCGATCAGACAGACAGACAGACAGTATTTCAATATACAAGGCCATGGCCCACATTACAGAATAATTTTACATTTGGTTTGATGCTGGTAAAACCAGTAATAGTCATACATAATTGCCTCTGAAAGTTATGGAAACATTTTTGCACAATGTACAGGCATAATATACCCTTCTAAAGAAAAAGTAGCAATACTTATCAAAACATCATCCTTAGATGACACAAGTCTAACAAGACTATCTTTACACGGGTTACCAATATATATGTAAGGTGGAAAACATTCTATCTTATGCATTTTTTAAACATTGACAATTTAAATGGTATTCCTCTTCAACTACTGGTATAGCAATATAAACAGAGTTTATTACAGTACAGTGTATTATGCCTGCCTGTTACAGTTGGAGGTTGGAAGCTATTATATCTGGACTAGCTTAAAACATGTTTATAATACTGTAGAATATATCTAAGGAAATATATCTTTCAATTTGCACAAGTGTCATAAAGTGACAGTATGTTGTATTTTGCTTTATAAAGTGTCTTACATATTTGCACAGTGTATAGGCATAACATATCTAAGAAATAACATATAGATCTTAATGTGTAGAACATTGACTGAAATTTATGCATTTCTAATTTTACGATCAGCTGTTGTCAACAAGTCGATTCGATGCGTATTGTTTTCTTTTGATTTAGTAAAAACATTCGGCTAGATAAATGCGTTATCACATCGTGTCTCGGGAAATACGGGGTTTTATCAATCAGCTGTTGTCAACAAGTCGTAAGGTATACAACCTTACTCGGGACTTGATAAAACCCCGTATTTCTCGAGACACGATGTGATAACGGAAAACGAGTGGTTTTGACTCGCATTAATTAAACTTTATAACTAAGTATTTGTTTGTAAGATCATCAGAAACGTCAAGTTCGCCTGCAGTGTTAAGAAAGGTTACCCAAAATCAAGGATCGCCAAAATGTAACCAACATGTAACCATTATGTTCTTTCCCAGACATCAAGTTGTCTGATCAGCGGTGGTGTAGCGTTAGTGATCAATGCGTCCACGCATACGTCACCCTGAAGACCCGGGTCCGATTCCCCTCATGGGTACAATGTTTGAAGCATTTCTTGTGCCCGCCGCCGCGATATTGCTAAAAGCGGCGTAAAACCCTTCTCACTCACTCAAGCTGTCTGATATGCCAAGCTAACATGACTTGATGACGTATCATCCCACTGTGTCAGTCACTGACCTTGAAATGTATCTACAAATCTGATATCTCCAGTCATACACATTGAAGCATTGGTGGCAAGTCGTCCAAGGCGCCGTAATTCGACATAGCTTCGTCCCTCGGGAGTGCCAAGAAATAAGCTGGGTTCCTGTTCTCATATCGCAATATACGCTGACGAAGCGCCAAGGGAGCCGGGAACCAGCTTATGCCAGTAATCCATGATCATGGAGTCGAATCCCAGTTCACCTGGATCATGTTTCTAGGTTTGATACCACCAGACACGTGGGTTTAACCAGTCCCCTAACACCTGCATCAATTAGGCCTGTCTTTATCAGACACGTGGGTTTAACCAGTCCTCTAACACCTGCATCAAATAGGCCTGTCTTTATCAGACACGTGGGTTTAACCATGCAGTCCTCTAACACCTGCATCAAATAGGCCTGTCTTTATCAGACACGTGGGTTTAACCAGTCCTCTAACACCTGCATCAAATAGGCCTGTCTTTATCAGACACGTGGGTTTAACCAGTCCTCTAACACCTGCATCAATTAGGCCTGTCTTTATCAGACACGTGGGTTTAACCAGTCCCCTAACACCTGCATCAATTAGGCCTGTCTTTATCAGACACGTGGGTTTAACCAGTCCTCTAACACCTGCATCATTTAGGCCTGTCTTTATCAGACACGTGGGTTTAACCAGTCCTCTAACACCTGCATCATTTAGGCCTGTCTTTATCAGACACGTGGGTTTAACCAGTCCTCTGACACCTGCATCAATTAGGCCTGTCTTTATCATCACGCTTACAAGTTGTTGTGATATACCCGAAATACTGTCCCTCGCGGTATTACACCCCACAACACTGGTAGGTTACTTGGTCACAGTGAGAGTGGAGTCTTTGTGATTTTTGCGACGGCAAGGGAAGGGTAAGGTACGGTAAATGGCCTGTATGCCTACAAAATGAATATTACAAGAGAGTTGAATCCACATTTACTTACATTAGGATTCCATCAGTAACAAGTAAATATTATGATGTTCAGAAAGCTACTGATAATCATGTAAAACCATTAGTTGTCACGAAATTAATCCTTTTTGTTTTGTAAATAATCGGTATATTGTGACAAATGATCCCATAAAGAAGTGTAAAAATAATACAATGTGTTCCGATTAGGGTTGATCCCCTTTCATCATAAAGCATGTGCTGTTTTATCAGCGAAAAACACGCGTACATGTATATCAATTTCCATGCATTGGTCTTATGTCACAGAAACTTTGTGATTACGAAATTGATGTAACGGAAAATTCATTCATTGTCACAGGTAATTCCCAATCACAAAATGGGGTAGACGGGGTTTGATGCGTCCAGTCTGGACAGTGAATCCGATTTGGACGTCTCTTCAAACATATCTGAAACATCATCGCAATTGAAACATTACCATGGTCCCTATGAGTGAACAAACTCAATCATGATCAAATACTGTACACAGTTGTACCTCGTTAGTTGAGATCCTGTTACTCCAGAAACCCCATCCTCCTGGGAATTCTTACATTACAAAGTGGCATTATAACCTAGTCCTGACTCGTTAATACTTGTATGTGTTATTCCGGACGACTTCAGTGTGGTTTTGCTTCACACATTTTACCTATGTTGGGAATCGAACCCGGGTCTTCGGCGTGCCGAGCGAACGCTTTAACCACTAGGCTACCCCACCTCCCCCACTCACATAGAAGATATAACGCAATACAATACGAAAATGGCCAAAATATACGTTCGTTAAAAGATAACGCACACTCAGTCGAACTATAATAATCGCATGCCTACGTAACTGACTTTTTATCAAACACTTCCCCGGAACCCAAGCAGAATATGTTCCCAGCAGCTGAAGTCTGGTCATATGAGCCGACTTTGTGGACAGGGTGGTCGAATACCGAGTCCTGTCTGTTGGCGTGGTATCTTGCCCGGCCGGCGTGGGTCGTTGCTCGTGTTATCGATCACTGGTTGGACTGATGGAGACTTGACCATTTCCAGGTCGCCGTCAGGCTTTAACAAACCGAAAATGGTCTACAGACATGACCCATTCCATGATATGATATAGCTTTCTCCAGGTACAGGGGTTGGAAATAACAGTTGTCGGCGGTTGTGTCGAGAAAGTTGGGGCATTATAAGAAATTGGGAAATGTAGAAATCAGCAGCGCATGATGTTTTATATATGATATAGGGTAATAAAGGCAAAGGGGGGTTGGTTCACGGAGCGCGTTTAATAATCTCTGCCTAACAAGCACGAGGCCAACAGAGCATCCATGTGAGCAGACGACAATTCTCGCTTGGTGGGAAATGTTAAGGTTTGTTTCGCGGTTGATACGGAAGGATTACTTCCACCTGAGTCAGTGTAGGGACGACAAAGTACAAGGACTAAGTTGTGTCTGCTGATGGCCCCAAGTGAGGTATAGGGCAGAAGCTAATGCTGTCACGGTATATGTTATGCGTTCATGCTTGGCGGATTCCATCCACTCAAAGCTTTGTGTACCTGAATAAAGAGATATATTATAGCTGCAGCTCTTCTTCACCTGTTTGGCCCTTTCATTGCCCGATAAGGCTTTTCATACATTTTCCCTACGTTTCCCATCTCCCGTCTGCACTGATTTTTTATATCCCGATGGAAAATGATAAAACGTTTCCTTATCTCAGTGATCTCCGCCGTTGTATAAATATACGCTCCGGTGTGATACGGAAATACTTCAACCATCACACACTCACAAAACACCCAGGTCACCGTCCTATTTCTTCAGCTACACTCTTCAAAACAAGAAACGCACAGGCGTTTTCAGCAGTTCATTTCGATATATTTTGACAGCAATCGTCATTAAGACATTTCCTATGTTCGAATCCCGTTGATCATGTCGTGGTTGTCGTGCGCGTCAACGCATCACAAAATTGGGGTTTAAACGTTTGTCATAAATAATGAAAACGATACATGCAAAGTGCATGCAGAAAAAGTTATCCAAGTAATGCACGTGCAATTTGTTGGAAATATGAGTAGAGACATCGACTATAAAAGGCCAAACCATAGTCATCATTTAATTACGAAAGTTACGACGTAAACGAAGATAAAAAGTACCAAGATGCTACTGACCGAAATATTGCCATTGGACGTTTGGAAGCAGGGGAGTCCCCGTCTGCCGTTGCAAGACACTTACTTCAACGTCCACCACAGCACTATATCTCGATTATGGCATCGATATACCCGCTTCAATTCAACTCAAGATAAGAGCTGGTGGTGGTTCATGACAATCTCACGGCAAATCGCTACATTGACCAAATCCTGCTACCTCATTTCCCCCCACTTTTTAACCGCAAGAGGGAGCTGTTTCAACACGACAACGCTCGACCCCACACAGGTGCCTATCTCGCCCATGTAGACGTCAATGTCCTTCCCGGCCTTCCAAATCTCAAGTGTGTCGAATTTCCTTCATCTATGTTCAAGCTTAATCGACTTATGTACACTTAAATACGTTTAATACATTTCCTTATTTTTGGCCTGTGCGTTTCTTTTTTCTTTTTTTTGAGGAGTTCTATTGTACATATATGTATACATTTTTACATAAATGTATATTTTTGGGGTTTTTTTTGTAATATATTACGTGAAACCCATAAAAATATGGATGTCTAACATTATACAGCATGTAATTAATAACATGTAGACCAACCCTAAGGTATTCACATGGTATAGGGATCGTATGTGACACTGATAAATGTGGCCCGTTCGATGCCCGATTTCGTGAAATTCGCATCTGCACGGTGCTACAATGAAAAGGGAGCAACGTCTTTAATACATAAATGCAACTAGTACCGTTATCAAGCATATGATGTGAGTGAGTCTAGTTTTACGCCACACTCAGCAATATTCCAACTATATGGTGGCGGTCTGTAAATAATCGAGTCTGGACCAGACAATCCAGTCATCAACATCCATGCATCATTCTACGCAATTGGGATATGATGACATGTGTCCACAGGGGTTCGAATCACTGTTTGGACAATAATTTTTAAAAATAAAAAATCTAGACATTTGCAATCGTATATTGTTTTATATGGTATGAGCAACTTATATTTCAAATTTGAACGAAATCGGTGAAGAAATGGATTTTTTAGAAAATTCTCCCGCTACACTTACCTAAAATACATGTAAGTCTAGATTTTTTATTTTTTTAAATTATTGTCTAAACAGTGATTCGAACCCCTGTGCATGTGTCAACCAAGTCAGCGAGCCTGACCTCCCGTTATCCGCCTTTTACGACAAGTATGGGTTACTGAAGACCAATTTTAACCCGGATCTTCACGGGTCAAGCATGATGTGTGATATCACATAAGTTGCTTGATAACGGGTTTAGTATCAAATTAACACGTGTATATTTAATAACGTGCAAAAGCTATATACATTCGTTTTTTAAACGTTATACAACCCGTCTACAAACAGTACACGAGATCAGTGTAGAAAGTAATATAATTCTAGTTTGTTTATTCATTCAAGTCAAAGGCCACAGGCCCATAGGACATACATTAACGGCATGTACACATACTTGTTATACATCAATATATAAACGATGAATAAATTTCACAAGGTACTACAGTAATACACAATGCACGATAATAACATTATTGGTGTACCAATGGGTAAAGTCTAAATGTTAAGAATACTTACTTACTTAGATTTAGCAATGTTTGAGGACATGTGGAATTGATAAGATTGACAAATGCTGCAACAGAGGGATGTTCATGGTATACAGGGTGAATATATGATTTTCGTAAATTTGAAAAAGCTTTGCATACAAGTAAGAACTGAAATTCATTTTCAACTACATCTATTCCGTAGCGGCTGCAGTGTGTACATAATCTGCTTTCTACATCTATTCCGATTCTTCGTCCACGTTCAATCCTTAAATTGTGGCATCCACATCTAAATCTTGACAAAGCTTGACGGTATATTCTTAAGTTGATATGAGTTAGATAGTGTTCGACATTTAAAACTGATTTGTAGGTAGCATATGAGGATAGTTTAGAGTTGTTTTTAATGTCTGCTTGCCATTGTTGAATATCTACGTCGACGATACGTTGTTTTATTTCTGATAGAAAGAGTGTTTTATTTCCGAAGTCCTGCATGATCCACGTGTATCCAAATCCATATTGAAATAATATCTGTTTAACCTTTGAAGCCCATGATGTACGATTTAAACTGTCCAACCCATATAACATCACATAGGTCTGCTTTGGAAGTCGGCGATTGTCCATCAAAAGAAGTTTGGTCCAGTATGTGATTAACTTCATTACATGTGTGACGAAAACAGTATGTCTTCCACAATCTCCAAGAACGGCAGCATTGCATGCATTTTTAGGTACATAATTTTTTTGAAAATATTTCAGCTGAACTTTTTCTATGTATTGTATATGTTGAAAACCCCAGATATCAGCTTCATATGTCAAGATTGGTAAAGCCATTCTGTCGAATAGGTTTGCAGCTACATTGATCGGCAGTCCACCACACATATAATGTAGTTTGTAGATTACCTGACACACTTTCTCGGCTTGCTGAGCTAAAGTTGTTGTAGCTCGAGTCCATATTGCTTTGGGTGTAAAGATCAGTCCGAGATATTTATAGTATGACACCACCTAAATCTGCGATCCTTTATAAAACTACCTTTCGTAGTTGCGCAGGTATCCTCCGTTTCGAAAAACTACAATCTGCGATTTAGTTTTGTTTAGAGCGAGACCCCATTTGTCACAGAAGGTACTAAGAACATCAATATGTTTTTGTAGTCTCCCTACTGTATCTGTTGAGTTAGCCACGTCATCAGCATTTAAGAGAGAACACACTATAATTCTAGTTCAGTGATGCAAAAGAATACATCATGCGTTGCTGATGATTGTACAGACAGACTGTTCTTTTAGGTCGGGGCGGTGGGGTAGCCTAGTGGTTAAAGCGTTCGCTCGGTTCGATTTCCCACATGGGTACAATGTGTGAACCCTCTGGTGTCCCCCTTCGTGATATTGCTGGAATATTGCAAAAGCGGCGTAAAACCCAACTCACTCACTCACTCTTTTTGGTCGACCGAGCAGAAACGGGCGCAGATCACCGAAATCAATTGTATAAAATACACTTATATATTTATAAACTACGTTTATAACGAACACACTTCTAACGAAATGACGGATAAAACGAACAGGATTTTTTCGCCCCCTGGCACATACTTTATCGTTGGGCCAGAATGTGTATAACGAACTACGGTTAAAACGAACTGAAAGTAGTGGTCCCTTTGAGTTCGTTTTAACGATACTTTACTGTATAATAAAGAGGACAGTTAATTGTTTTGCAGGCGTCTAATCACAAGCATCACCAACTAAGACACATCAACATTCAACAGAAAACACTGCCTGAAAACCGAATCAGTGTATGCGACGGAAGCCGGAGAGCCGCTCCTCTCGTCGCGTCGTGTTGGCTTCACGACCTCCTATAGGTCACAACGTTATATGTTACGAACTGGTTGTACTTGTCGCCTGCGGAGCTCAATAGATTCACGATACAAGGTTGCATCTGTTGACATAATGAGGACATTTCTAACGACTGTCCACTTTGTTTAAGTGAGACAAAGTACTCTCATTAACAACATGAAGTTCAAGGTCGCGAGTAGACTGGGCGACAGTCGATGAGACATAATGTTTTGTTTATTTATGATGGTCTGACCTAATGCCACGATTCTCACTATAATAAAAACAGAGTTTATCCTTTCTCTGATATAAACGTATAAATTCTGCATGACCTGCGTTAGACCAAACGCTGCAATTAGCCGACTTCAAAATTCAAATTATATGTCAACAATGTAGCAACTTTTGACATCCGTGTCAACGCAGATCTGATGTTTCGTGCAACTTATAAGGTTCTGTCGGGAGTATGGTTAATAATGAAAGTCGGTTTTAACGTCATTCCAGTTATCTAAGGGGCAGGTTGGGTAGCCTAGTGGTTAAAGCGTTCGCTTATTAACAAAACTTAATACAACAATTACTAGAGAACTCACAAAAATGACTAAAAGTCCAAAATTTAAGTTAGGGAACGGAAGGAACTCTTTCCGTTATTTGGATTCCATGACGCTATTAGCTCACGGAACTGTGTACTTTTTAAAAAAGTGCACGTGAATATGTAACAACGCGCAATGAATTTCTACACGGTTATCTGCATGAAAAAAAATGTCATTACCGGGGTACGAACGGGAATGTTGCGGGCTTTGATCGCGGTTCAGTAGGGAGAGTGAGCGTCTGATTGAAATTTTAGAGTTACTCCCCTTTTACCAATCGGAAAAAATTGTCGTATTTTACTTTCTCGGGTCATCGTCACCAATGCTGTGACATTGAGGGTGTTACGGAAAGGGCCGAATGGCCGAGGTTTTCTGATAGACACGGATCTTGCACAATGTTTACATCTGACGATTTACAAGAATGATCTTGAAAATTCTATGCTGCAATACACGTGTAAGTCGTGGGTTTACACATTGATATGAAATATAAACTAAACATTAACGGCATCTCTGCAGGACACACTCACACTGAAACGGTTAGTCGGTTAGTGGTGTGCAACAGCAAGGCTGCTGGGAACAGTTTATTGATATTGGGATGCGCGGACTGGGTTCAATCTCTGGATAACGCCCGAAATCAACATTTACCTAGCTAGAGATCCCGCCGACTCAGATTTCACTTGATAGTCCATGTGTTAGTCACTGATCACCTGCTGACATTGGACCCCGGCCAGTATTTCCTCAGTCCAACAAGGAAGACCGGTAAGTCACCACCAGCGCTCTAATTAGGAATGTTGCATGTTTCACAGGGGCTTGTAACGCTAAAAACTGCCATCAAGGTATGTACTGTCACTAACGCGGTCTTAGCCTTTTATATAATGCTAAGACCTCGTCAGTGACAGTACATACCTTGATGGCAGTTTTTAGCGTTACAAGTCCCTGTGGCATGTTTAAATATATTGAAATATGAAAATATAATATAATTTACACACATTTGTGGCCATACACATATATGTGTACAAAATGGGTGACCCCACCTCAAAATCATCATCATCACCCCCCAACCCCACCCCACCAAGAAAGATCACATCAGTATGTTCAGTACAAATATAATTTAAATGTTTTCTTATTTCCATTACAGAAGACATCAGAATGATTTATTGTGCCGACTGTGGTATTCTCCTGTTTGATGATGTGAGGGGCAAACAGTATTGCAAGGCATGCAGAACCGCTCAAGAAGAAAGAAACAAGTTATCGAGACAATCATCCTGTGGCTGCAATTACTGTGATCGAAACTATGATTGGAATGACAAGGAATTTTCCTGCAGTAGGAAGTCAACAGCCTCTGAAAAAAGCAAACCCAGGCCACTGAGGACTCCAAGAGAAGCACTGGTGGACGAGGGAATCAGGACAAAGTGGGAAAAGTAAGCTTGTTACTCATAGTAATGATAAGATAGCTGATATTTGTTCAGCAGGATCATCTGTTATAGTTACAACAATCAAAGGTATCACATAAATGAAAACACACTGATCAAATGTAGTACTTTGTTCCACTAATTCTACTTCTTTAATACATTATGTCTCTGTAGCTTTTGGGGCAGTGGGGTAGCCTAGTGGTAAAAGCATTTGCTCGTCACGCTGAATACCCTGCTTCAATTCCCCTCATGAATGCAATGTGTGAAGTCCATTTCTGGAGTCTGACACCAACATATTGCTGGAATATTGCTAAAAGTGGCGTAAAACTCATACTGGTTTATCAAGGTCATGATAGTCTGATAGTTGCCATTCAACTAATCATTATCCAAGGGAGATAATTTGGCAGAGTTGCTCGTCCTAGTTTGTAACGAAGATACCATCCAAGATCTGCATTATTTCTGCCAACCTTACCTCTCACATCAAGCTGGTGTACCATGAGGGAACTGGAATACTGTTCAACGTAGTGTTAACCAAACTGCTGACTCACAATGTTGTGAATGTATCGACTGTTAAGATAAACTTGATTACATCACAGATGACAAATATGACCCATTATGATGTGCACTGTAAGCAGGATGAGCTGTATTGGCAATACTTGTTACAGCCACTATAGGGTTAATACAGAAACAGCGGTAATCAGTGCACATTCTACAACACCTCTCTAACCTTCATCAGAAGACAAGGAAAGAGGCAACTGATGGTGAGGTGAGGTGAAATTGGGTTTAACGTCGTGCTTGAGAATATTTCGCTCATATGACGACGTGCATGCCTGTGTATGTGTATGCTGCTGCTTGTACTAGCCCAGACTGAAGCTGGTGTTATAGTGCTAGCCCACTGAGATACCATGCCACAGTGAAGCATGAATACCCCTCTCAGACACATTATACTGACTCCGAGCCGACCAGTCCTTGTTCTACCCATTAATGCTGAGCGCCAGGCAGGGACCAACAAGTACCATATTTTAACGTCTTTTGGTATGATGCCGCGAACCCGCGAATTCTGTAGTCCTCGGGCGGACGCTCTAACCACTACACCATGGAGGCGGTCGGCAGCTGATGGTTTTCATGGGAGACTGAAACCTGAAGCACCTGTTGTCTGTATCAATTATGTTTTGGGTCTTATTATTCATTGGCATTTGCATTGACATAAACACTCTTTTCATATTCTGAACTATTGCCTTGATTACTTTAACATTTTTTACTTGAGCTATTACTTTAACATCTAATACTTGGTGCTTTTGTTACTTATTATGTTTCAATTATTTTTGTAAATTTTCCGTGGAAACAATATAGACTTAGTCTCAAACAAGAGAAGAGTTCATTGATGTGAAAAGCATTCAGCATGTTCCACTGAAAGTTTGGATACGCTTTGCTCCTAAAGCTTCTCACTGTTCATTATGAACATAAAGAGTCAACATGACATCAGATGGAATGCTGTTTAATCAATGGCTTAAGCAGAATCTGTACTGGTATTTGTTTTGCTAATATTGTTTTTCGGATTTACAAACACTTCCAAACTTAAACTTAGTTTATGAGTAGCAATACATTCTATTTGAACATTTTGTTGTTGTTTGTAGAGAGCAGATGGAATTAAAACGACAGCTGCTGACGGAGGACAGTGATGTCATCAAATCCATCACACAGAACATGAAGAAGGACCGACTGAAAGAGGGCGACCTGTACGTTGGTGGCGTGGACATCTCGTTTATCAAGGGGGACGATGTTAACGCATGTTCAGCATTTGTGGTCCTCAGTTATCCAGATTTAGAGGTAGGACATTTAGTATGTCTTTGAGTCGAAGCATGGCTGGTTTCTGAGATTGGCAGGCTAAAGAAAACGTTATTTGATATAATTATTTCATGAGATTCCATTTACATTTGACACACTTGTACAGTTCTGTTTCCAGACTGTCATATTTTGATGTTAATTTGGAAGTTGTCCATTTCAGAGTTAAAATAGGGTCAAAACTTCCTTATAAATCCATGTACATCACATCTGTTAATACATGTTCAGTTGCTAAAAATATTGGATCTGATGCATATAACAAATGGGTTATATCCATGATAAAATGCCTGTGATATATATATGATATCATGCATGTGACATGCATATGATATGCATGAAGTATACAGATGATGTAATGCATGCAATATGCAGATGATATGCATGCTAAAATGCATGTGATATATAGGTATCATAAATATGATATACAGATAATATGCATGTGATATATAGGTATCAAAAATATGATATACAGATGATATGCATGTGATATATAAGTATCATAAATATAATATACCAGGTACAGATGATATCCATGAAATAATACATGTGATATATATATATATATGCGATGTCCATACAGGTTGTTTACGAGGACTACCAGATGATCCAGCTGACGGCACCATATATCCCAGGGTTCCTTGCATTCCGTGAGGTGGAGTTCCTGGTAGCACAGTACCGCCACCTTGAGCAGACAAACCCGGAATACCTGCCACACGTAGGTTCATAGTTTAGTTAAAACAGGCACATATCTTCTGTCCACAACACCTGAACAGTGTACAGCTTACTTTCTTACATACATTATGTACATTTCTCTATGATTATTGGGGCGGTGGGGTAGCCTAATGGTTAAAGCGTCGGCTCGTCACGCTGACGACCCGGGTTCGAATCCCCACATGGGCACAATGTGTGAAGCCCATTTATGGTGTCCCCCGCCTTGATATTGCTGGAATATTGCTAAAAGCGGTGTAAAACCCAACTCACTCACTCACTGTATGATTATTATTTTATTATAATTATGATTCTTACCTTTTCCGGATTATAGTAAAATGAATAAAATTGGATCTTCTATGTTTTTCAAAAATTGTATAGTTACAAATAGTTTGCAACCATGTTGTGCAAAGAAGATAGATAATGTTTATGATAGATTGCTGCAATATTTTGAGGTTATTGAAACATATTTTGATATTTTTCCAGGTCATCTTTGTTGACGGGAATGGAATTCTGCATCCAAGAGGTAAAATAACAACTTTTTCCAAAATTGAATAAATACTTCCTTTCAAAAGTTTAGACTCACTTAAAACACTCCCTTATCTCTGGATAAATTATTAAAGTTTTTGAAAAGATTTACATACTTTCAGCAAGGTCACTCACGCCAGTTCTCATATTTTCATCTTGGTCAATTTGTTTTTCAAATAAGTATGCTGTTCAAACATTTTATGCCCATGAATCTCCCTTGTGAAATTACTAGTTAACCATGTTTTCATTCCAGGATTTGGCTTAGCAAGTCAGTTGGGGGTGCTGCTTGACGTGGCGTGTGTAGGCGTCGCTAAGACACTCATACATGTTGATGGTCTGGAGAATGACGACAACCACAAAGACAAGGTGACTATGTAGTTTCTTAAGTAACTTTATTGAGCAATTTAATGTCTCAAACATCAACTGTTTTAAGAATGGTATATATTATAAAGTGTTTCTCGCATGGATAGCAAGTCAAGAACCTCTAACTTTGTGGAAATGCAGATATTTTATAATTATTTTATGTCAAGTGGAGGGATCATGTAGAGATTGTTGTTTATGTTTGTTTCAGAAACACCTGCTGAAAAAGGAAGGGGACACATTCTTACTGCAGGACAAGTCAGGGCATGTTTTGGGAAAGGTAATGGGAAAGGAACTTTTTTATTTTATTGGGCGAAGGAAGGATTCACAGCAGTCCGTGTACCAAACTGAAATAACAAATGTGTCCACTCATTCCTTGTAGTGACATTTTTCTCACTTTATTGGAATAACATCGGCTCAAGCTGAACATGGAGAATTCAGCTTAGTCTGGTCGTGAACATCAGTGTTGGGAATTGGTTTCAATCTCATAATTGATGATTGGTTCATTACAACCGATCAATCATCGAAAATAATTGAAATTTATGAAATTTCCCTGGTTATGTTTGTTAATGCACAAAAAATAAAGAAAAACATGTAGTTCTCTCGGTTTTTTTCACAAATTGCACAAAATGCATTTGCAAATTTCACATCTTTAAAGGATGACTAGTGTGTTAGGAACATACATTTCCTGGAGTTGTTAAGATAAACTTAATCATGACTTGGAACGAGCTTGTAGTGCTTATGCAGTGTAGAGACAAAACAAACCTTTTGAAAAATATTGTTATTGCAAACAAGTGTTCCAAACTTGTTTGTGTTCGATTATGAGAAAACATGATTGATTGCTTGGTCGTTTTGTCATTGCGACCAATCTTCGATTATTTCAATTAATCGGACCACCACTAGTGAACATCAGTGCAGTGGTATTGTAATCTTCTGTATAACGATTGTACAGTTGTATCTCTTGACACATTGCTCTTATCACATTAATATATGACCACTTGGGGCATTGTTCATAATGGCAGTCACCTGACAATCAATTTGATTTAAGCTAATGGCATGATCCTGATGGCACATATTGGTGTTCGTTGAGTCAATTTGTGGTATGAGTGGGGTTCGATTCCTCACATGGGTACAATGTGTGAAGACCATTTCAGGTGTCCCTTGCTTGCATATTGCTGGAATATTGCTAAAACGCGACGTAAAAGTATACTCACACTAGTTTATCAAGGTAATGATAGTCCAAAAGTTGCAATTTTATTATCCAAGGGAGATAATTTGACAGAGTTGCTCCCCCTAGGTTTACTGTGAAGATATGTTTCTTTTGCTGTCTAAACTAGGTCATATTTTCCCTGCTGTCATTTATCTGTAATATAATATTATATGATATTTTCATAAGCACCAATTTAAGATATATAAAACGTGATGGTTATAATATGCAGATATATTTGTGTTGCAGGCCCTGAAGAGCACTGATAGCACCACTAACCCAGTATACATCTCGGTGGGACATAAGATTAGCATTGACACAGCAGTATGGCTTGTCCACAAGTGCTCAAAGTACCGTATTCCTGAACCAACAAGAAAGGTAAAGTCTGCAACTACATGTACTGGAATTGATGGAAATGTCAACTTATTCTCACTAATCATATCAAATGGTATTACACAAGAAACCTAATGAGACACTCACTTCCTTGACCCTGTTCCTCAAAGCGATCATAGATGATCGCAACTCCCACACTTTAACACAGACTTATGACTGTCATAGCACTATGAGAGCTTTGAGGAACGGGGCCCTGTTGACAGTTCCAGTCATGTTTACATGATGCCACCTCCCTCATGAGATTAAAAACCCTCATTTAAAACAAATAGATGTTTAAACACCATTTTTTGAGTATCTTCCAGCATGCATTTTCTGACAATTTCTGACCACTTCAAGTATGCCCAAAAACAAAGGGCATATGTTTATATTTTTTTTTTTTGTACATAATAAGATATAAGACTGTATAAACTTCTACTGCATCAGCGAGTTAAATTTGGTTGAAATACATAAATTGTTCTGTATATTTTACACTTACCTGTGCTGCTCTAGTGTGGTAAGTATGTGAAAAGAACTGTTCCAGTACACACACGTTTTCTTTCCTCAGAGGAAAATTTAATTATTTTAAACTTTTTGGGTTGCAGGCTGACTTAAATTCAAGAGAATATCTCCGTGTCCACCATCCACAAGGAGCATAAGTTTTACCGGAGTCTTCTGTCTACTCACATCTGCAAACCTGGCTGTGATACCAGCGGCCGTGTGAGCAGTGTGATAGTGTACGTGACTGTCACACCTGAGTGAATGAGTGAGAGGGTGGAGGGGTTGATGAGAAAGCGAGTGAGTGAGTGTGAGTATGTTGTTCATCAATTGTTCACATCTGTCAATTGGCATTGAACATAAAACTATTCTGCTGTGTGACACCTGAGCAGTAAACTTGGACAAAGTGCTGTGACTATGTGTCCCAGTCCCCCCAGCTGTGAATGGGTACCTCATAAGGATGGGAATGCCACAATAACTCGGTGCGCCTAGTGGCTGCAAGAGTTGTATGCTCCCCAGGGAGTTGAGATTGACAATACGATGTGCCGTTGAGCTTGACACTGAACGAGGGAAAACAACGCGCCTTTGAGCAGCTGAGCTGAGCTGCATATTGGGTTATGTATGTATGTATGTATGTATGTATGTATGTATGTATGTATGTATGTATGTATGTATGTATGTATGTATGTATGTATGTATGTATGTATGTATGTATGTATGTATGTATGTATGTATGTACATTGTATGTATGTACATTGTATGTATGTACATTGTATGTATGTATGTATGTATGTATGTATGTACATTGTATGTATGTATGTATGTATGCATGTATGTATGTATGTACATTGTATGTATGTATGTATGTATGTATGTATGTATGTATGTACATTGTATGTATGTATGTACATTGTATGTATGTATGTATGTATGTATGTACATTGTATGTATGTATGTATGTATGTCAGTGCTAGGACGCTCCTTGTTAACATTACCATGATGTCGTGATATGATAGTCACTAACTGTCTGTTTAAGGCCTCAAGGAATCTGGCAACCATGTTTTGTTGTTTATTGTTTAAAGCTGCACTCGGCAATATTCCAGCTATACGGTGGCGGCCTGTAAGTAATCGAGTCTGGACCAGACAATCCAGAGATCAATAGCATGACCATCCGTCTGTGTAACTTGGATACGATGACATGTGCCTGCCAAGTCAGTGAGTCTGACCATCCGATCCCGTTAGTCGCCTTTTACGACCAATTTTAACCCGCTGGCAACTATGAGCTATGATGATGCATATATACGAGTCACATATGTTTAGTGAATGTTCCTCATTATTATGCAGAATGAACCACAGCAATAAATAGTCGATACACTTTTGAAATATAACAGTTTATTTGGGATAACATTGTCCTAGTAAAGTACAAATTGTAGTACATTTTAGGGTGTAAACCCACATTTCTGAGGGTGAGCCACTTCACGGACTTCAGTGATCTAAACTACCCATTAGGCTTTCTTAAAAGTACACGAATTTGTATTCAACAAAGAATGTGCAATCCTATATCAAACAGATGTCAATATAATATGCTTAGAAAAATGATGTTCTAGCAAGAACAATAGTTTTGAAAGAGAATAACTTCTGAGTGGCATTGCTTAGAAGTTGGAGAGTAATAAACAGATAAACTTTATGGATAAACAACTTCTTTATTTGGTAGATGCGACGTTTCGATACAGATCTGTATCGAAACGTCGCATCTACGGAATAGAAGAAGTTGTTTATCCATAAAGTTTGTCTGTATATTGAAAGAGAATGATCAAAGACTTGTGTTTCAAAGTATACTCACTGAGTGTGTGATCTCATATCTAATAGATGTGATATGATAGGATATGTTTCCTGAAAAGTTTGTAAGAGTATAAACTGACACCTGAGTTCACCATATATATTTCTCAGGGATGGTGATACAATAACTTGAGCATACCAATGTTCTGTAAGTATGTTTGTGTCAGCAAGTATATCACCCTGATAGTAATGTCTTGTTGATATGTTTGACATCTTAATTAGTATATGTTTTTGTTTATTTGTTGTTAATGCTGCAACTCAGCAGTATTCCAGCTATTTGGCAGCGGTTTGTAATAGTATTGATTTGATGATTTAATTTAGATGACTGCATGATTTTAGAAGGTCACTTTCTTCAAAATGTTATTTTTATGCAAAGTTTACAAATGTTTATATGTGAAATTTGGCGAAAGAGCCTCCCCGTTGCGTCCTGACATTCCTCCCTAAACCAAGCTGTGATGATATTAAGTGTATTTTTGAATAAAAAAGGTGGATATGTTTTGTGTTCAGGTTCAATGAGTTGTATTACAGTGTAGAACGAATGTGGCCTCTCAGAGTTTGTGGTATGTGGTAACTTCGGCCACAACATTGAAGTATGAGTGATTCTGATTGGTCAAAACATCATTCAAATTACATTTGATATGGGGGAATTAACAAGTGTTTTTTTAGACACAAACAGAGCATATTGGAGACATGTTGTGGTGCAGCTGGGGAGATTTTTGGGGCAGCACTTGGCCCGGTGAGTCTTGCATTGATGTTGTTCCATTCAGCAGGATGAATGTCACCCTGGATTTAATGTCGTTGTGGATCTCCCAGAAGGTGGTCACATAGCCTGTTTGGACAGATGGAGGGGACATTTGAGGATGGGTCCACATTCGTCCTATTAATGCAATGTGTAAAGTTGTTTCCTGTCCATCTCCATGATATTGCTGGAATAATTGTTGTTTTAAAAAACTGTTCATCCATCAACGCAGTGTCCTCCAGAGGCGATGGGGTAGCCAAGTGGTTGAAGCGTTCGCTCAAGAACCAGGTTCGATTCCCACATTCCTACATTGTGTGGAGCCTGTTTCTGGTGTCCCCCGCGGTGATATTGCTGGAATATTGCTAAAAGCGGTGTAAAACTAAACTAAGCCCATTCACTCATTGTCCTCCATACCCGCACAGGCGCCTGGTCCTGTTTCGTCCATCCATCAGTGGGACATGAGCGCCATGTGTTTACACACGAGTCCAGATTCAGTCATTCCACAAACTGATCTCATGGCTGCGATCACCGTATAAACAATACAACTGGGCTCTAGGGTCGCCTCTTTTGTAGCCCAGATGCTCCTTTCACGAGGCAAGTTAACCATAAGTCCCATTCTTTAACATTGCATTAAGGAGTGAGTGAGTGAGTTTAGTTTTACGCCGCACTCCGCAATATCCAAGCTATATGGCGGCGGTCTGTAAATAATCGAGTCTGGACCAGACAATCCAGTGATCAACAGCATGAGCATCGATCTGCGCAATTGGGAACCGATGACATGTGTCAACCAAGTCAGCGAAACTGACCACCCGATCCCGTTAGTCGCCTCTTACGACAAGCATAGTCTCCTTTTATGGCAAGCACATGGGTTGCTGAAGACCCATTCTACCCCGGATCTTCACGGGTCTTGCACTAAGGTTACCTTAGCGACTTACGATCACTTTAGTGCTTTGTGAAAGGAGGCACAGGCCTGATTAAAGATTCCATGGTTTGTGTTGATACAGAGATGGCTAACTTCTCTCATCCTACTGAAGCACCATGTAGAATAATAAGATCTTAGAACCTTACGCTGAAAAAAAACATTAAGCTGAGTCTTGTCGTCACTTAGCGGTCAAGGATAAGTTTGATTTCCACGAGAATATCAGGTTTGATGGAGTTCATGGTGCAATATAACGGTCTTGTTTGGGAATGCGTGAGTACGTCATTGCCTGTCTGAAAGTAAATGATAATTATACTTAATAATGCAAATAACGATGTGTACTATAGCGCTAAATTCCATACACCAAGTGCATGCTCGAAGCGCAGCTAAACAGCTCATTATTAACCCAGATAAACCAAGCTGCCTGTGAGGCGCTAGGTTTATAGTCACATGACTTATCCCACCGGGTACCCATACTTGTGATGGTTGTTACAATCAGAGACAACGTGCAACATAACTTAAGTTATATCACCGACCATTACATTTAGAAACGTTTATAGACGTTATTCAATGGTCGGGTTTCTGGACCATGTCGCTTGTAGCGGGATTAAACTTTATAAACAACGATTGAAACACAACGTATCTTAAGTATAGATTCACACCCGAAAATTCGGTTCCTTGGCAGGGGTGGATGCAGCTTTTCGAGGAGGGGTTGGGGGTCGTGCAGAGTTCATTTTCAACCATTCTCAACCAAGTTTCAACCCAACACACACCTACACCACACACACCTTCTGGATCTGCCAATGTTTAGCGTCTTTTTACATTTTAAATCTGATATGCCGTATGTATTTGATATCCACAACTCGTGTTTGAAATGTGCACGCCGAAGGCTCATGAATATGTATCGGCTACACACCGACGGATTGTCTCAGTAAACCTTGGCATCTGACCCTGCGCGGCATCCTCTACATCTCCAGGGCTTGCGGCAAACCTACACTACCGCCTGAATACAGTCCGTAATTCCTGCAGTCGCAAATTACCTCCTGTCCACCAAAGGGATTGTGAGGACTTTCTTTTGCGTTCGTCATCATTTCCATGTTGAACTTGTGGATCATGAGCAATGGTTCCAGCTGCCATGTTGTTGATATTGCCAACATTGAGGCTGGGACGATGGGTAGAGTGCCGCCATTCCGAGACTAAACCGACCCGCCCTTCTTGTCTTATTTGCTACTTTGATAGGGGCAACGCTACTCGATTTTACTGAAACTGCGACTTATAAGAAACCAGGGCTGGTTATTTGAAAGAAGCCAGAACCACGGGCATGAACCCAAGGGTTATAGTGTTGGTGTACAACTAAAGTGTAACCACTAGGGCTGTAACGATGCATCGAACTATCGATGGATTGTAATTGTTGAATCTTCGATAGCAATTAAACGATGGTAGAAACGAAAAACTATATCGATGCATCGATAGTATGTGGGGCTATCGATAGTTCAGTAATTGACTTCCGTTGATAAATGTGCAGCGCAAAATATAGGATATTTGGGTGCAGACTTGCAGCTTCATTGAGTTTATGTTTTAACTGTTTACTTGATCTGGGTTTCAAGTCTCTTGTCAGTTATTAAACGAGACTTTCAATGTTTTTATTTGATATAAACTTAACATTCATTTGGGAAATGCCTTCAAATGAGGCATTTCAAGGAGAAAACTATTGCAATAGTTGGTCGTAATAGTTTTTTTCCCGTCAGAGTCACCCCTAGTAATTGGTACCTTGAAATATCAGTTTCAATCTATTCGCCACGGAATCTAACTGGCTTTGCGAGGGCAAAGTTTAGCTGTTCTAGCTACCTGTTATTTGTCCTTCCTGCAGACATATCCTTTCTGAATACTCGGTTGACAGACCTGTCCAACACGACACTCGTGGTAGGCACACGCACCTGCAATATCCTGCAATGTAGATTGATCACACGTTGCATGGTGACATAAAGCTTGTAGTTAATTTCATAACGACATTTTCGTCACGCCGAAGACCCGGGTTCAATTCATTTCTGGTGTCCCCCCGCTGTGATATTGCTGGAATATTGCTACAAGCGGCGTTAAACTAAACCTTACTCACTCATTGGGATCAAGTTACAGACAAGTAAACAACCAATTTAACGTCAGAAAAATTTACAAACAAACCACGTTTTTTAACCACGTTAAATACAGGCAGGTTTACAGACAGACGACAACAGTCGAGAAACAAAGTTTTGTATTTTATCGGTATCTGTTCATAGAAACTGAAACGACAGCAGACACAGTATCAGTGAGGGATCATTATTTTTCAGTCACTTCGTGCAATAGACCACCAGCATCACTGTCATCAATCTACAGATAATATCTTTTCATATACACTGCACGATGTATTCCACATCTAAACGGGGCGTTTGTCATATATGCCTGTGTATTATGGATTTACATTTTTTTTACGTTCTATTCATTTATCACAGCGTGTTTAATCATTGATAATATACTGAGGGAAACAAATAAGGGAATATCACTTCATGGCAGTGTGCCAATATTTATTCTAAGGTTACCTTCCACAGTGCTATTCAAAGCTGCTGATGAAAACTTGAAAATATTAACGGAACACCTGAATTCCACTGTGTTCCTTTATGTGTTTCTCTCAGTAGATAAGATATTTCCGTTGGTTAATATACCCTCTTCAAGAAAGTAAGACATTGGCTTACTTTGAAAATTTAATTGTGTTCAATTATATTAATTTTTGCATATTTCATTTCATCTGATTGATAAAGGATGAAACGTAAGAGGGGGGAAGTCGTGTATTCTGTTGACATACTGGTAATGCTGACTGTCCTATCACAAGACACGTAGATCCACGCGGGGACGGTCCAATCAGTACCTCTGCTCTACATCTCCTTTGCACAGACTACGGATTTTGTCCTGTGAGACTCTTTTTCATTTCCCCTGAAGCATGTTGACAAGTTGTGCAAATGCCTGTGGAGGATGATGCCGTTGCCGCGCATGTCTATGAGGAGAAGGATCAAAGAAGTAAGCCCGCGGCAGAGGGAAATTGGGGAGGGCCGATAGGCCCGACCCAATTTCCTCGAGGCCAAGGGCTTACTTTTTCAAACAAAACCGAGGAGGATGTTTTGATCAAAGTTATGAACGGACCGAAGATATACTTTAGATATAATATTTGGTATTTACTGTTGAAATCAACAGGGATGCGACTGGTAGCCGATACCTTGCCTTGCACCACGCGCTACCCGTGTCCTGTACGTGCGCTGCTCGCACTGCCCATCTTGTGGGCAACACATGGCTCATACTGACAAAGAATCATATTCTTCACAGCGATCCTTCGTAACCTAGTGGATAAAACCAACAAATTTGTCAGCGAAGGGTGGCAGGTTCGAAACCAGGCAACGGCACAATATATTGGAGTGAGTGAGTTTAGTTTTACGCCGCACTTAACAATATTCCAGTTATATGACGGAGGTGTGTAAATAATCGAGTCTGGACCAGACAATCAAGTGATCAACAGAATGAGCATCAGTCTACGCAATTGGGAACCGATGAATTGTGTCAACCAAGCCAGTGAGCCTGACCACCAGATCCCGTTAGTCGCCTCTTACGACAAGCATGGGTTACCGAAGGTTCATTCTAACCCGGACCTTCACGGGTTCAATATATTGGAAGTTTTCAATGATGTGATATTTTACGATCGTATTCAAAACTTGTACAAGTAAAATAATACAAAGTCAAGGGCTATTCTTCAGAAAATCCTTGGACAGTTCTGAAGAAAATCCCTGGGCCCCGGGCAGTTCTGTAGAAAGTACCCGGGATTTCTGGGAGAAAGCCCGGAAACTGCCTGCTGACTTTTACTCGCTAAATGTTGATTTATTAGTTCATCCCACAGAAGCTGTACCTGACTCAGATACTCATTGGAAGTAGTTCGAATTATCATCACCAATGACAAAAGTTGTCAGTGGCTTAGCACTGTCATTTTGAAACAACTATCTCAGATTGTGGATAATCTGAAGGAGCTGGTATTGAATAATCTGGCCGACGTACGATTTTTGGTATTTCCCCATGAACCACCAGCAAGTGAGAAGTATGTCTGATGTATCTACGTCAACACACTTCCAGCACGGAATATGTCCACCTGTCGCACAAAGTTGGGTGCAAAACGGTCATGTTGACGTCTGCGGATACTTTGTCTTAGGGCTGTGCAATATTACCGGTAAACCAGTATATACCGCTACAGCATCTCGCGATACGATTATCGCGATATGGTTCAGATTCTGCAATATATTGGGTCATTCAGAGCTAGCTCCATTTGAATTATATGCCCTTGACTTCCATAGCAAACAAATGCGCTCTAAAAGTGCCAAATATACTTTTATTTCTGTTGGTTTCATATAACATTTTACTAGTGGAAGTGTCATTATAAGTGGCTCCAAAATTGCCAAATAGTCTACCAAATACTTTACGTTTTGTGGGTGTGAATGGTTTCATTTGAAGGAATTAAGTGGCCTCAAATGGACCAATTTTATATTTGGACTTATCAGTAGAGCCTCGGGCTCTGAGTGACCATTTCACAGTTCACAGGATTTTGTTATTTTTGTTTGTTTCGTGATGGAGCATATAATATCAATTTATCATACAGGCCTGAGTCTTAGAAAAATTGTAGGACTGTATAATGACATTCCAGGCAAGGCTCTTAGCTATTGAGGTTACATGCGATTTTGATCTCAAGTAGTTCAACTAACTCTTGTTTTTGTTTCATTTGGCAATAGTTCATGTTAACACACTGAATCTGAATGAATCGCATACAGTAACAATAATTATATACTGCATTAAAGTGCATTCTGTTTAAACACAACACTGACTATGAAAAAACATGTTATGTATTACCTTTATCATTATGTTTGCTGAACGTTGGTGCAATATATTCCACATTCAGGCTCTATATTATTTTATCTGTAAACGATTGGCATACACCCATACACAATGGGGACGGGGAGCCTGAAAGTATGGTGTAACCGCAACTGAGAAGATGATGTCGCACACAGAGAGCTATTATGAATTTATGATGTACAAACTTGGGCAGAAACCTTCCAGTGAATATATCACAATATCTATTGCAATGTCTCTTAAATTATTGCAATATATCACAATATGAAAATCAGGGCAATATCCAGCCCTATACTTTGTCTTATCTCGGCGGTGGAATGGAAACCATGATTCACCACTGAACCAGACTCGGTGCCCGCGGAAAGGAAACCATGATTCACCACTGAACCAGACTCGGTGCCGCGGAAAGGAAACCATGATTCACCACTGAACCAGACTCGGTGCCCGCGGAAAGGAAACCATGATTCACCACTGAACCAGACTCGGTGCCCGGGAAAGGAAACCATGATTCACCACTGAACCAGACTCGGTGCCCGCGGAAAGGAAACCATGATTCACCACTGAACCAGACTCGGTGCCGCGGAAAGGAAACCATGATTCACCACTGAACTATACTCGGTGCCCGTTTCTGGAACTCCCCCTTTCGCAGACAATTCCGGATTGTTTGGTCCGATACCCTTCTCAAACATGGCACATGTCCTGCAATCTCAGTGGCTGTAACATGCCGATGAAGTAGATGAAAAACTCGGATGAAACCATCATGTGCAGGGGAGGTAACTCTTACTCTCTCATACACAAGACGTGGTGCTCTCATGTACTTTGCAATGACGTGAATTTGCACACAAGGACTATGCAGCTACAAGTAGACAAATGGATGACAGGATGTTCGAAGTCATTATCACCTCACTTTATTGTCACAACATGCTGCTTTTCTCTTTCCGTGAATGCTGCCTGTTGCTGTAGAAAGCTATCAATATGTAAATGCGTTTTTTTGCACTCTGCCAGTTAACGAGCAAATCAACATTACCGTCTATTCGTTTCATTTTTGTAATAGTATGTGTGTTCACATGGTTAACATTGCAGGAAAATGTCGAATATATCAGTAGCACAATGGCTACGTTTTATAACATAACTCAGGTTTCCGCCAACGCGTTTTTAAGTATAAAAAAATCGTGCCTAATCTTGCTTAACAACGCCGGGTGATGAAGGTGAGGTACAGAAGCTTTCTTTGCTTTGTTAATTGTTACACCAAGAGTGAGTGGGTGAATACTATATTCCAACAATCTCACGGATGGGGACACTAGAAATAGGCTTCACACATTGTACCCATATGGGGAATCGAACCCGAGGTCTTCAGAGTGGCGAGCGGGAGCTTTAACAATTAGGCTACCCCTTCGACCTTTTAATGGAGTTGTAGTCAAAGAAAATACAGCTAAATCTCTGTGCTGGCTTAAATACTGGTTCAGGCTATATGGCCTTACAACTCTACGCAAATGCGGTTATATTGCTGAAAAATCAATTCTGTGGTCGCGACGCCGATAGCCTGGGTGCAGCCAAGACTAACAAGATATTTTGTCTGGTACAAGTCAGAGTTGGCAATTAAAGAGTTATATTCCTATATTTCAAATAGCTCACATTATCTCGTAAGACATGTATCCAGTGTACTCCTAGCACACACTCAATGTTCTATAAAACCCAATGAGCCATAGATCAATATAAGATTCATGTATGTGATGGTATTTCCAACTTAATGCAATAATTGCCCAATCGGTCCTGACCCAATATACTTCATGGATCAAGTGCTATTTCACACAGATGCGTGCAGCAGCTGGACCAAGGCCAGTAGAGTATTCATGGGTCTGAAGTGTAATTCCGCAATAATTATCTAATTAGTTCAAGGCCAGTATAGGATTAATTGACTTCACAATTCATACAGTAAAATAATTATTCAAATGAATTCACATAAATATGCGCAACAGCTACCAAGTTGGTCCAATGCTAAAACAGTGGTCACGTATTGGATTGTAAATTCACCGACATTTGTACTTACTCTGGGAAACTTGACGATAAACCCACCGCTGGATTGGCACGACTGCGTAGCTGTGTACGATGATCCGCTGCCTGGGTTCAGATCCAGGACGCATTTATATGTGTGAGAAATTCGAACATGGTTGACAACGAAAAACTTACAGCTATTCCTCTTCAGACACTCCTGTGCACAGTGAAGGCGACTTTTGGTGTCCAGTCGTTTTGAATTTTTATCCGTTAATGCCCTAAATATGTTACCGAAGCTATGTGCACTGAATCTGAAACTTGTGTGCCTCCTAGCTTGCAGGGCCATTATCACCACCCATAGGTATAGGTGTGTGGCCCGCATCCTAGCTACCCGGATAGTGGCTCACAAGTGAATGCGCTGAGGTTATTGATTTCTATATTCAATACACATTCCGCCCACGCCATCGTTTCCATGTGTACGCGTTGTAGAAAGATGAACAATAAATGTTTTCTTTACATTACAACGAACGAGGAATTGTAATAGAATGACCACAGGTATTAATCAAGTCAATTTATGACCGAAAAAATGCTAAGTTCAAACAAATTGCAAACGAATGTATGTTAGTAGTTTCAAGAACAGAAACGTTTGATACATGACATAAAAAGTCTCAAAAAACTCAAATCAATTTTGCAAATATGATTTCCCTTGACTCATCATATGTGTTGGCCAACTTGATATCTCTCCTATTGTTACCAGACATGAATATACGTCGATCGCCTCTGTGATCATTTCCCATTCCATCTTTTAAACAGCATAACCCCATATCAAATAACTTTCATAGTGATCTGTTCAACCTCTTTCTCTTCATAGTGATCTGTTCAACCTCTTTCTCTTCATAGTGATCTGTTCAACCTCTTTCTCTTCATAGTGATCTGTTCAACCTCTTTCTCTTCATAGTGATCTGTTCAACCTCTTTCTCTTCATAGTGATCTGTTCAACCTCTTTCTCTTCTCTAGTGATCTGTTCAACCTCTTTCTCTTCATAGTGATCTGTTCAACCTCTTTCTCTTCATAGTGATCTGTTCAACCTCTTTCTCTTCATAGTGATCTGTTCAACCTCTTTCTCTTCATAGTGATCTGTTCAACCTCTTTCTCTTCCTTTGGTCTTGCTAATCTCCTTGAAGGTCAGGTTGAAGGTCAACAGAAGGTGCGTTGGAACAGTTGATACCTCGAACAGTCTCCTCGAACACTGAACAATGAAAACAATGTTAGTGGCTGTTGAAGCCTCACTGGTCACAGTCTGTTTCACTGTGACATCAAGAGATCTTCAGTTTTGTTTAATCCCGTTGATGATGACTGCATTACAGTTTGGTTTAATCCCGTTAATGATGACTGCATTACAGTTTTGTTTAACCCCGTTAATGATGACTGCTTTACATGTTTGTTTAACCCTGTTAATGACGACATTACAGTTTTGTTTAACCCCGTTAATGATGACTGCTTTACATGTTTGTTTAACCCCGTTAATGACGACATTACAGTTTTGTTTAATGCCGTTAATGATGACTGCGTTGCATGTTTGTTTAACCCCGTTAATGATGACTACATTACAGTTTTGTTTAACCCCGTTAATGATGACTACATTACATTTTGTTTAACCCCGTTAATGGTGACTATATTACAGTTTGGTTTAACCCCGTTAATGGTAATTATATTACAGTTTTGTTTAACCCCGTTAATAATGACTGCATTACATTTTTGTCTCATACACCCGGCAATGAAGACTGCATTTTTTTGTACATATCAACACCGTTTACGAACAGTACATTTTACAGACCTTTTATAACCAAATGTATATATTATAGCCAAATGTACGAAAGATGGATGTTTGGTCCCCATCAACTTGTACAATCGCTACAGTCTCTACTTTTCCACCGCTCTGCTGTCTATACATGTATACATAATGTGCGTATCATTTAGCACATTGACCAATGAAAACTGTGAATTTGTGAACGAGATATTGAAACGTGATACAACCAAATGACAACCGTAATCCCGATTTTCCATGTAGGACCTATTATCTATAGCGGTAGATATTTGAGACTGCTTATAATCTGGCATTATGGTCGGATTATTTAAGTTCTGTTTCCGCATCCTTTCATAAAACCGAGACCATGGTACACTGAGCGGTATTGATTTCATTTTATTGATTTTCTTAAGTAGGCACAATGTCTGTTTGAAGACAAGACAAAAGACTATTCATATAACATATTCATAACAAGACACAACAGATGGTTATAGATTCCTGAACTTGAAGGCTCAAATTGAAGCCGTAACACCTGCTCAGGTTTTAAGTGCTACACAATGACAACTTCTTTTGACAGAGTAACTCTTGTTGCCATTCGAGACAGAGCAGATCTTAAAGGTCACATGCAACCAAAAATCAAACATAATTAAAACACAATTATCACTTATTCATGACATATAATATACATTGCTGGTTATGAAAAAACATATAAACAAAATTATAAGCGTACAATCGCAAATCAAAAGTGCAATATTGTGTACTTGGGTTTACTTCCCAAAAAACGAAGCAGCCGGGATACCGAACCCAGTCAGAGCGCTTGGGTGTGCACTCAAGTGTAACGGCTGGTTCATTTGCAGATGCCCTCACGGCTCATTGTGTGTGTGTATATACATTGTATAGAGATGTTGGATTTTGTAAATACATGCTCATTTTTTGTGTATAACATTTTGCAATCAACAGACATCATTACATGTCATCTGTTCAAGTATCACACCTGCCTGTCTGTGTAATTACATAATGTGACAGAGACCGAACTCGGGCCATAAATCAATGCGTTATATAGTCAATGTATAGCCTGATTGTGTTAAGTTCGAATTGCATGTGGTCAGTGATCGCAGTTGTGTACTGAATATTGTCATTAGCAGACAGGCAGGCAGACACACAGGTGTCAATAAAACAAGACATTGAGTTTTGTCTGTGACAGCGACATATCTATATCACAGTTAGAAATTCTGTCAACGCTAAATAATGACATTGCTTTTAAGTATCGAACTGAGAAAGTGACTCGGTAAGAAGAACGTGTGGTGAAATAGACAAATGAAATTATATAAACAGTTTATTTACTGTCATAACATATAAAAAGCTCGCGCCTGTGAGATATCAACAAAACATTAGGAAAATAGCTCACACCAAAGCCTTCACCGAGTATTCACTGGACAGCCCGCTTCCAAGTTGCGCGAACCTATTTCACTGCGCACGTGCTATGAGCGCAGCTCAGCTGTTGAAACAAGTTTTCCCCCAAAAGTCGGGGGAAAATTAGTGAATTTTTTTAACTCCGATATTGCGCGTTTTTTTTCATCGCGTTATTTTTCAACTTTATAAGTTGAATTTGCATTTTTGATGATTTTTCTTGGTAAGTCCATACCGAAATTAAAGGTCACATGCAACAAAAATAAACCATAATTAAAAGACAATTATCACTTATTCATGACATGTAATGTACATTGTTGATTATGAAAAAACAAATAAACAAAATTATAGGCGTACAATCGCAAAGCAAAAGTGCAATATTTTGTACTTGGCTTTACTTCCTTCGAAACGAAGCAGCCGGGATACCGAACCCAGTCAGAGGGGGTGTGCACTCAAGTGTAACGAAGCCTTTCATTGGCTTGTTCATTTGCCGATACACTCAGGGCTCTTTGTGTGTGTGTATAGAGATGTTGGTTTTTGTAAATACATGCTAATTTTTGTGTATAACATTTTGCAATCAACAGACACCATAACATGTCATGTGTACAAGTATCACACCTGCCTGTCTGTGTAATTACATAATGTGACAGAGACAGAACTCGGGTGCACGAGCCATACATCAATGCGTTTTGTTTATGGTGTATAGCCTGATTGTGTTAAGTTCAAATTGCATGTAGTCAGTGATCGAAGTTGTGTATTGCATATTGTCATTAGCAGACAGGCAGGCAGACACATTTTCTCTGCGCATGCGCCATGAGCGCACTGCAGGGCAGCAACAGCTGTTGAAACCACTTTTCACCCCAGCTGGGGTGAATTTAGTGAATCGTTTGAACTCCGTTTTCGCAGGGGCTTTTTCATCGCGTTATTTTTCAACTTTATAGGTTGAATTTGCATTTTTGATCATAACTGTAAGTCCATACCGAAAATTTCGGTATCTGCAAAGTTGTGTTTTACGTTGCATGCGACCTTTAAAGACCTATGCAAGTCACAGAGTAACTCTTTTGTTGCCATGCGAGACAGAGCAGATCTCGCCATGCAAGTCATAGCTGTCATAGAACACTCTCTTGAGCCGGGATAGACTGCGTAGCTAGAAAAGAGCCATGAGAGTCACAGAGTGACTTGGAATCGACTTACTTATAACCCACCATCTCTTCCCACTCGAATACAAGCGACAAAAATACTTCCATTGTAATAAAAACTGCTACGATCCCCACTATATAGTAGGCACATCTAATCGTGTTGATAAGTGATGGCGAAAGGATGCGTATCCCGCCCTACCGGTTTAACCCTTCACAAACACATACAAACACAAGTTATGCGTTCATCGGAATAAAGACTTATTGTACAAGAGGAATTACATTTGGTCATTATTCTTGTGACTGGTGCCTCAGCGTGGACATTCCCTTCCTCAAGCCTTTGGAAATGTAGATATCGTTAGAACATCCAGGTTAGAATTGGTCTTCAGTAACCCATGCTTGTCGTAAGAGGCGACTAACGGGATCGGGTGGTCAGGCTCGCTGACTTGGTTGACACATGTCATTGGTTCCCAGTTACGTAGATCGATGCTCATGCCGTTGATCACTGGATTGTCTGGTCCAGACTCGATTATTTACAGACCGCCTCCATATAGCTAGAATACTGCTGAGTGCGGCATAAACCTCACTCAATGTGGACATTCCCTTTCTCAATAGTTGAAGATGTGAAAGATATCATACGGAATATTGCATCAAATATAGCTTGCAGTTGGTGGTGGTCGGTTGTGTGCGTCCGTTCGTGCTTACATGAATGCGTCTATGAATCAGTTCGAGGGGACCTGGATAGGACATTCTGTGCTCATTGAGAATGTTACATCTTGTCAAACTACCAAATGGCATCCATGCAGAATACCAGCTTTAAACATATTGATTTCTCAGTGAACTTTGGATGACGTTTGTTGGATGATTTCCCTAAACCTTTGGATATATGAAATATATATCTGAAGTTTGTCACGTTTCAGTTTAAGACATGGCATTCTACTTCAGTGTTTCGTGTGTGGGAAATCTTGTAACACAGCCGCACTTGATAGTTTTCCTAGATCAGAAATAGAGCAGCTATCTAAAGAGGGAATATAAAGATACTTGACTGTACTGGGGATTATTGTTAATGTTTGAGATAGGGTTTAGGTAGTGTGTGTGTGTGTGTGTGATGGTGTGGTGGTGTGTGATGGTGTGTGTGTGTGTGTGTGGGGTGTGTGTGTGTGTGTTGGGGTGGGGTGGGGTGGGGGTTGTGTTTTGGGTGGGGGGGGTGGGTGGGTTTCAGCCTAATGGTCAAGGCGTTCGCTCGTCACGCTCAAGACAATGTGTGAAGCTCATTTCTGGTGTCCTCCGCCGTGATATTGCTGGAATATTGCTAAAAGCGGCGTAAAACTATACTCAGTCGTTCAGCCAGTTTAGGTAGTGGATTTGTTGCAAAATTCACGCCATGCAGACCATCCAAAATGTGATAGTTATTTCCACCCGACTGTCTGCTGTGAAAATGGTTATATGTTATCACAGTTGTACTGCCGGGGAAGAGAAAGTTGGAAATGTGATAACGAAAGTTATCAAAGGTCAATGTCCTAAAACCCTTACTTGTTTGTTTCATACTTGGGGCAATCAACTTGGGCAACGTTGCCCGCCAGTGCCTACAGCCATGCCATACCAGTTATCGTATGGTCGATAAATGTCACGAGAGAAACCGTGAAAGAAAAGTTGAGACCAGTGTGTCAACCATGTTGTCATAGATACTACAGATTGTAAATTTCACTTCCTGTTGGATAAATTATACATAGCATGCCCAGTACACTTTCATAAATCGCGGTGGGGTAGCCTAGTTGTTAAAGCGTTGGTTCGTCACGCCAAAGACCCGGATTCGATTCCCCACATGGGTACAATGTGTGAAGCCCCTTTCTGGTGTCCCCCTCCGTGTTGTTGCTGGAATATTGCTGAAAGCGGCGTAAAATCATACGCAATCACTGTTAGTGCACTTAAGCCAACAAGTCAACTGAGTTCTGTTCATATAATTTTCATCACTGGTCGATATTCGAAACCGATATATTATCTGTCGCTGACATTGACAATATACTGGTTCTATTTTCTTTAACCTTTCGCATACAGATCGTGGTATGTTGAGATTCATTGATTTCCTAAATGGCCTCTTGCCAAACTGTAGAAACATATACCTTGCTGTAAGTCACTCTAAGTGCTTGTGCTTATACATTTCTCATTTCATCTATTGTTTGGAAATCGAAACGCAACAACCTACTTATGTATTATCTGTTGCTTCTTTATGGATGTGGAAAGGGTTTTGTCACTTCTACTTGACATTATGTATGATGTAATATTATAACATCTTTCAACTCAGCATACAATTCCAAACTGGTTTCTTAAAGTCCATGTACAGATAATATCTGTTCATATACACTGCACGACGTATTCCACATCTAAACGGGGTGTTTGTCATATATGCCTGTGAATAATGGATTTACATATATACTGGCCACATAAAGAAACTGTGCACACAGAAAATATAAACATAGGCACACAGCGTATTTATACATAAATACATTTGTGAACATAGCAAGTATTGGAGACAATCAAACGCTCATGCACGTGCCAGGCGACGTGACGTCATTGACGGTGGCCTATGGCCTTGCAATATGTTACTGCACGTGCAGCCCGTACAGCTGCACACAACATGTGAAACTCAGAAATTGCTGTCACTTTCGAAAGCTTGATCTTTGGTCATTCAAACGTTCACAAATCCACATGAGAAGTCACATGCACATCATGCCATATTAACTTCTGCTCAACGTCATGAAACCATTGGAATGGTTCTAGCAGGAATGAGCTAACAACAGGTGGCAGCACATTTCCAATGCCATCGTAACACGATTTCTGCATGGGTCAGGCGTTATCGAAACAGTAATGACGTCGCCGACCACCCACGTTCTTGGCGTTCCCGATGTAACGACGCCAAGACAGGACAGGTGGATTCGGGTGACTCATCTCAGATACAGGTTCCAGACAGCAATGACCACGCCCCAGTCCATTCCCCAGGCCTTCAATGCTCATTTGCTAGCCTCTATGCGTCGTCGATGCACTGCTGTGCTTCACGCACATGGTGGTCATACCCGTTATTGACTTTGTGACTTCGTCGTGTGACCCCCTACTCGATTTTGAACTTCTGACGTCATCGTTACAGATATTGTTCATGTTCTTTTGACACTTTCTTGTGGTCCGAAACTTCAGCTTATAAAGTGTCTACATCATTTCGTCTTTGCTGTGTTGTATTCCAATTCTGAAGGCATTTTCTGTGTGCACAGTTTCTTTATGTGGCTAGTATATTTTACGTTCTATTCATTTATCACAGCGTTTTTAATCATTGATGATATACTCATAAATCACAGAGGTAAGTGACGTACATTGTGCTATATTTTATATCCATTATCAGGAAGATTAGATTTATATCCCGGATGTGGTAGACGTGTGGTTAATGCTTTCGCTCGTCACAACGGAGATCCGGGATCCATTCGCCACTTAGTGTGACGCCCATTTTTGTGTCCCTCATAGTGGCATTGCTTGAATATTGCTGAACGCGACGTACAATTATGCCACCCTGGGATTATCATCCCTTGGTTGTTCGCTCCACCCCCCCTGCATCCGCCCAAACAATAAATATCTAAAATCGATAATGTTCGATGGAAGTTGTCAGCTGAGGAAACTGAAATATCCGGGCCTGTGAATTGTACCGAGCTTTTTAATCCAGTCACCTGGGCTTTTCTCGGTACCTGCGACGATTCGGGATAAAACTGATCTTCAACAATTCAAATGGGATCGGGTGCTTTTGCACCTTAACTTGTCAAGTTTGGAATGAGCTGACACTAAAGATTGCCTGAAATTACGATTTTTTCTTGTATCCCTTTGGATTAATTTTTTCTCTTGTCTGTAAACATATACTTGTCAATAATACAACTGTCTTCAGACTAGTTGTATTGTTGCACAGTGCCACAGTTCACAACGCCACGGGTGAGCTATATCGCAACTCGTCCTATTGCCAATCGCTAGGTTCTCTGTCGTGTTGTATAGGTCTGGTGTTGCTGTTCTGTTCAGTTTGTTGGTTGGATCCTGTTACATGCGATGGAGAAGATACGGAGTTCCGTGACGGAGAACCGTCTTGTTATTCTTTTACCACTGCTTTCTGAAGCGGAAGCGGAACTACTATCGACAGACGCCATGACGTCACGAGGGGTCACGTTTTCTCTGCCAATCAGGGACTTGGTAGAAGAGTCAGAAGACAAAGACTCTTCCCGCCTGATAAGCCTATCTTCAGCATTAAACCTATGTATATCGGCAAGGGTCTGCATCTTGTTACCTCCCAAACGATGAAAAAAGCGTTGCTTCCCTGGACACTTCCGCTTTACCTCTTCCTGTTTTGTATCGAGAGGCGCCCTCTGTTGGGCGGCTGGCTCGTCAAGGATCCTGTCACTGTCGCACACACAGCGCTCTTCCAAAGCTCCTCGCATCGGCAGACCACAGGTGTCACAAGTATGGACTGGGCCTACAGCTTTGGTCCATGCCATTACTGGAACAAAACGCTGAGTGGGGGAATATCTTAAGTACAATAAGCGCAAGGTGTAACCTTATAACATTTATAGTTTCTATTGTTTTCCGAGACCTAAGTAAGCAAATATTATGTGACAAAATATTTATCGGACTGTGGAAAAACATTTATTAGCTTAAAAGGGGAACACAAAGATTTTACCACAAATGTTCGTAGGAAATTCTAGGGGTGGGTATTGCAGAGAATTTTCATACTGCGATATATTGCGATGCGAAAGCATATATTGCGATATGTATTGCAATATATTGCAAGAAGTATTTTTCAACAAAAAACTACTTATAATCGCGTTAAAGCTTGGTTTTTAGAGCAAAAACACAACAAAAAAACTATGCTTGATTAAGCTTTAACAACAACCTTTAAACATGACAAAATAGAAATGTAAATAATATTTGGCACAAATGAAACAAGGAAATATCCGAAGATTACCGAGTGTTACGAAGTTTTCCGAATGTAAGTCAAAATACCGGTTTTTGATCAGCGTATCGCAATACGTATCGTTTTCATGTCTGAACCGGTAAATACCTGTAAACCGGTTATATTGCGCAGCCCTAGGGAATACTGAAGAAAATTCTCTTATGAAAATCATTTATCTTTCGGTATCGTTTTGCAGTCATGGTTCTAGTACACGTGGCATGTGACATCCTGGAAGAACAACAGGAGGCAAGGCAGAGGTAGGTACATGGACTCACGCTGTCGGAGAGCAGCCGCCTGATCGTCAGGGTGTTTCGTCTCAGCTCCAACGATGACAACTGACTCAGTCACCTCGATAAACGTTTCCTGGTACCGAAGTTTTCTATGTGCCTTTAAGGTATAATGGAACAATATTGAAGATATCAAGATGTGCATGCAAATGCAAAATTGTCTTATATGTTCCAAATACTCTGGGGTGGAGTGGTAGCCTAGTGGTTAAAGCGTTCCCTGTTCACGCCGTAGACCCAGGTTCGATTCCCAACATTGGTACAATGTGTGAAGAGGATTTCTGGTGTCCCCCGCCGTGATATTGTCGGAATATTGCTAAAAGCGGCGTAAAACTAAACTCACTCACTCCAGGTATTCTAAGGGTTTTCTTAGGTAACCAGCTCCACGTTCTCGACTTCTGTAGCCGGTAATATCACAAGTATTTCAATAGCGATATTGGTTACCAAGCTAACCATATAGTTAATGTATCGGTCGATGTATCAATTTACGGGTCAATCATATAACAGAATTATCTCTTTCAACAACCTGTTGAAATAATTGGGTCACACCTAAGAACCTTCTATATATCAGAGTAAATACCAATACCGACAGTGTAAGAGGACTGGCCACTACAGCAGGTGAAAGGACTAACAACATACCCTGTCGAGAGGATTCTCCGTAAAATCAGGGTATGTTATGGGCTTTTTTCTGATCAATGAAGTACTGAGGACATACCCTCTAGGGAGGACTCGCCACTATATCTAGCCATGGAAGAACTGGGAACATACCCTGTAGGGAGAACTCGCCACTATATCTAGCCAGGAAAGAACTGGGAACATACTCTGTAGAGAGGACTCGCCACTATATCTACCCAGGAAAGAACTGGGAACATACCCTGTAGAGAGGACTCGCCACTATATCTAGCCAGGGAAGTATTGAGAACATACCCTGTAGGGAGGACTCGCCGCTATATCTAGCCAGGGAAGAACTGGGAACATACCCTGTAGAGAGGACTCGCCACTATATCTAGCCAGGGAAGAACTGGGAACATACCCTGTAGGGAGGACTCGCCACTATATCTAGCCAGGGAAGTACTGGGAACATAGAGAGGACCCTGTAGCCAGGGAGGACTCGCCACTATATCTAGCCAGGGAAGAACTGGGAACATACCCTGTAGAGAGGGACTCGCCACTATATCTAGCCAGGGAAGTACTGGGAACATACCCTGTAGGAGGGACTCGCCACTCGCCACTATATCTAGCCAGGGAAGAACTGGGAACATACCCTGTAGGGAGGACTCGCCACTATATCTAGCCAGGGAAGTGGACTGGGAACATACCCCAGTAGAGAGAGGACTCGCCACTATATCTAGCCAGGGAAGAGTACTGGGAACATACCCTGTAGAGAGGACTCGCCACTATATCTAGCCAGGGAAGTACTGGGAACATACCCTGTAGAGAGGACTCGCCACTATATCTAGCCAGGGAAGTACTGGGAACATACCCTGTAGGGAGGACTCGCCACTATATCTAGCCAGGGAAGTACTGGGAACATACCCTGTAGAGAGGACTCGCCACTATATCTAGCCAGGGAAGTACTGGGAAACATACCCTGTAGAGAGGACTCCACTATATCTATATCTACCCTGTAGAGAGGACTCATATCTAGCCAGTGAAGTACTGGGAACATACCCTGTCGCCACTATATCTAGCCAGAAGGACATACCCTGTAGAGAGGACTCGCCACTATATCTAGCCAGGGAAGTGGGACATGGGAGGACATATATCCCAGTGAAGTACTGGGAGTAGAGAGGACTCGCCACTATATCTAGCCAGGGAAGTACTGGGAACATACCCTGTAGAGAGGACTCGCCAGCCAGGGAAGTACTGGGAACATACCCTGTAGAGAGGACTCGCCACTATATCTAGCCAGGGAAGTACTGGGAACATACCCTGTAGAGAGGAGGACTCGCCCCTGTAGGGAGGGACTCGCCACTATCTAGCCAGGGAAGTACTGGGAACATAACATACCCTGTAGGAGAGGACTCGCCACTATATCTAGCCAGGGAAGTACTGGGAACATACCCTGTAGAGAGGACTCGCTGCACTAGCCAGGAAGTATCTAGTAGAGAGGACTCGCCACTATATCTAGCCAGGGAAGTACTGGGAACATACCCTGTAGGGAGGACTCGCCACTATATCTAGCCAGGGAAGTACTGGGAACATACCCTGTAGGGAGGACTCGCCACTATATCTAGCCAGGGAAGTACTGGGAACATACCCTGTAGAGAGGACTCGCCACTATATCTAGCCAGGGAAGTACTGGGAACATACCCCAGGGAAGGACAACATATGTGAGACCTGCCACTATATCCATAGAGGAGGACTCGCCACTATATCTAGCCAGCCAGGAAGAACTGGGAACATACCCTGTAGGAGGACTCGCCACTATATCTAGCCAGGGAAGTACTGGGAAGTAACATACCCTGTAGGAGAGGACTCGCCACTATATCTAGCCAGGGAAGTACTGGGAACATACCCTGTAGTAGAGGACTATATCTAGCCAGGGAAGTACTGGGAACATACCCTGTAGCCAGCCAGTGAAGTACTGGAAAACATACCCTGTAGAGGGAAGGGACTCGCCACTATATCTAGCCAGGAAGAAGTACTGGGAACATACCCTGTAGAGAGGACTCGCCACTATATCTAGCCAGGGAAGTGGGACATGGGAACATACCCTGTAGTAGAGAGGACTCGCCACTATATCTAGCCAGGGAAGTACTGGGAACATACCCTGTAGAGAGGACTCGCCACTATATCTAGCCAGTGAAGTACTGGGAACATACCCTGTAGAGAGGACTCGCCACTATATCTAGCCAGGGAAGTACTGGGAACATACCCTGTAGAGAGGACTCGCCACTATATCTAGCCAGGGAAGTACTGGGAACATACCCTGTAGAGAGGACTCGCCACTATATCTAGCCAGCTGGGAGGAACATACCCTGTGGGAACATACCCTGTAGAGAGGACTCGCCACTCTAGCCACTATATCTAGCCAGTACTGGAAACATACCCTGTACTGGCCAGAAGTACTGGAAACATACCCTGTAGGGAGGACTACCTAGCCAGGGAAGTGTCGCCACTATATCTAGCCAGGGAAGTACTAGAGGGTACTCGCCACTATATCTAGCCAGGGAAGAACTGGGAACATACTCGCCACTATATCTAGCCAGGAGGACATGGGAACCCTGTAGAGAGGAGGAGGGAAGTACACCCCCTGTAGAGAGGACTCGCCATATCTAGCCAACATACCCTGTAGGGAGGGAAGGAAGAACTGGGAACATACCCTGTAGGAGGACTCGCCATATCTATATCTGGCCAGGGCCAGGGGAAGTACTGGGAACATACCCTGTAGAGAGGGACTCGCCACTATATCTAGCCAGGACTCGCCAAAGTACTGGGAACATACCCTGTAGAGAGGGACTGTAGAGAGGACTCGCCACTATATCTAGCCAGGGAAGTACTGGGAACATACCCTGTAGAGAGGACTCGCCACTATATCTAGCCAGGAAAGTACTGGGAACATACCCTGTAGAGAGGACTCGCCACTATATCTAGCCAGGAAAGAACTGGGAACATACCCTGTAGAGAGGACTCGCCACTATATCTAGCCAGGGAAGTACTGGGAACATACCCTGTAGAGAGGACTCGCCACTATATCTAGCCAGGGAAGTACTGGGAACATACCCTGTAGGGAGGACTCGCCGCTATATCTAGCCAGTGAAGTACTGGAAACATACCCTGTAGAGAGGACTCGCTATCAGACAACATAGTAGGCAGGGCACACAGCAGAAGACATTCTGCCAGTCGAATAGATGATTGAAAGGGGCTCCCTTCCCGACGGCAAACCTTCCTCCAGTAACGGTGAAGTCATCTCTTAGGACGTTTTTGACCCATCGTTTTATTGCCGGGCCAAGGTCAACCTGTTCAGACATATAGCTTATGGTTATATATCAGGGGTCAGTTGGACAATGTATTAAGAAAAAGTTATAGTATTGTCACGAGGACTAGTATGCTCTTTAAGACGGACATTCTAGCACGACATTGTGTGATACTCGATTCTGATTGGTTGAGAGCTCATCAAAACCGGCAACTTAAGGACCGCTAATTAATGTAACCGAATGACCGCGTATGATTACAATGAACTCGTTGGCCATTTCGTTTGTAAACAAACAAGTCGGACATCGGCGATTTGTACCTCGGCAAAACACCTTTGATGTTTTTGAAGTGGAAAGCGAATGGTTTCAGGAAGAACCTTTTAAACATAATCCCTTAGAAGAAACTTCGAAGCAGGAACATTCTACAGGTAGCGATAATATTTATAATAGCAGATCCGGGTCTGGATCTAGCGGGCATGACATGGACAACACACGTCCTTATCCGTCCGCTTCCGTTCCGTCCCGTCCGTAATGCCCAGTCCTTCCACTTCCACTGTCCATGTTTCCCACATAAAAGCTGGCATGTCAGGTCTTTTCCAAATTGGGAATAGTATCGTGGTTATCAACAATTACTTCCATGAATAAAGTTTGCGGCGCCTAAACTTCACTGCCAGAATTGGGGCGAGTCGGTTGTCAGTAGTAGGGGAGATTAATAATTCACTTGAGAAAAATCAAATAATTGTATTTGCTCACAGTATAAACTGTATTTTGTAACCTATAATGGTTGAACCTGAAGTAAAGCATTTATGCTGTTGAAAATGTCTTATTTTGTTCTTTACACAACTTGTCCCTCAGCTGGACGATTCCAAGCAAATTCCAGGAAAATGTGTTCCTTGTGTTCTTGCTCACAAAAGAGTCCGTTTTTAAAACTCTTATCAGTTGTGCTAGAATGAAGATAAAGCTACTCTGTTGTCAATTTTGCGGTCATTTATCGTTGATTTAAGACCGCTAAATGTAATTTAAAAACCGAACGCGTTAGCGTTTTAATCAGGGATATCTGCGAGAAAGCATGTGTGATATACTATCTGTTTACCTCAAAATAGAACCTTTGAAGTGGTTCTACATCTTCTAGAGACAGTAGACTGTCCACTAAGTCGTCAATACACTGAGCTTTGGACTGAATCACGACCACAATGGGAACTGTAAAAGATAACATCTACAATGAATGTCTTGCCATAGTGTCAATATTCTATGGCAATTATACAGCCATGTCTTATCATGCCCAGAATCTCTCGGCATATTAATGTTTGCATAAATTTATTACTCGCCAGTGGAAGATACTGGGGCCCGATCCACAAAGCGTTCGTAACGTTACGACCTGTCGTAACTCTATAGTTCAGCATAGGCTTACGAATGTCGTAGCGCTAGGAACGCTTTGTGGATCGGGACCCTGCACTGTACTATTTTACGGCAATTGTATAGTGTAATAAAACACACTTTTGCCCTGAACTATTATAGTTAAAGCACGAGGACGCTTGCGTCCGAGTGCTTCTAACGTATAATAGTTCAGGGCGAAAGTGTGTTTTATTACACTATACATGGTGGTAGAGCGAACTGTATTTCTTTTCTAAGATGCCAAATTTAATACTTTCTAAGGATAATTACGATTAATTTAAGGCAGAAAACAAACGGCGGTGTCGGTGACCTAAATTAAGAATCCTCGCACAGGGCTAACTGGCGCGCTGTTCTATTGATGTGTCTGCCCCCTACGTTAAGACGAACGTTACCAGAAAAACAAATGATAAACAGTTTGATGACGGTTTACGTTCGGATTAAATATCTTCTCTAAATTATTTTAATTACATCTGTGATTAACGTAAACCATGTGAATATGAACGTCGCATTTCTACTACCAACGTATGTTTAGATCAGTACATCCAGACGAAGCTGAGTAGTCAAGCGACATTCCACGATTGCATTGTGGGAATGTAAACATTGCGAACGTTACCGTGTCGCTGAAAACTTGTGAGTCGAATTGAGACATTTTAAACGTCAGAAAACATAAACGTAATGTTTCCACCAGTGATGTTAGCTGCGTGAAGCAACTGCAAACCAAGAAACGGGATGCAACGCAGTAGTTTACTGTAGGAGGCTGTACGAGGCGATGACAACTGACATGCATCGTGACGTCGCTTACATTGTGACGTAATGTAAAATGGTTCGATTACGAGGGGGCACACTAGAATGGCGCAGTGACGGGATAACGTCATTCAATTGTTACGTCATCAAAAAACTATACCTTTATTGTCTGATAATGTTGCATTTTCTAAGCGCTAAGCATCTGAAACTATTGAATGTCCAAGATATTTTTATGGATTAAACTTCTTTTAATTTCTCTCACGACGTTTCGAGACCATTCATCAGGTGAACTGGCAGTTAGGACTATGACGTCGTCACTATGACGTCATACCTGAGTTATGACGTCACAATGCAAGTGACATCACAGTACACTAGGGAGAGTACTGTATAAATGAGTTTCAAGAGTTAATTACATAATGATGAAAATTCATGCTAAATAATAGAGTTGAAAGTTGAATTGTCAATACACAACAACTGCTAATTACACAAAGGTTACTTGATAGCAGGCTTTCCAAAAAGAATAGTAGACTCGTTTGTCTTTTATCTAAAGTTCATCAAAAGTTAATCAAGAGGTCCCACGCACTTGGCAGGTATACACCTTGATCACGATTAATTGCTGGTTTATGTCTCCTTATCTCGACAGCTTCCTGTAGTTTTCTCCGACGCCAGTCATTGTTATTTCTCGAAATCACCCTAATATCATTCCACATGATTACATGACTTGGGTTATTTGCCTTGTGCTCCGATATAGCTGACTTATCATTTTGTTTGCATACTGATGACTTGTGTTCAGCAACCCGGGTGTTAATGGGCCTGAGAGTCTCGCCAATATATTGATCGCCACAGCTGCATGGTATTTGGTATACACATCCTCTAGGGTTGGGGCTTCCATTGCAAGATCCTCTACCATTTGCCCGGGAGGAGTGTCTTAATTGCTGTACCGCTAGAGAAAGTTATATCAAAGCCCGCTTTGCTCTTGATTAGTCGGGCTATTTGATGACTGACTGGTCCGACGTAGGGTATTGTGATTCTGATCGGGGATGGTTCAGGCTTGAGGCGCGGTTCTGATACTTCAAGCGTTTTGGTGATAGTCCTGGAGACAAGACGGGCTGGGTAGCCATTGAGGACAGTAAAGGTTCTCTTGAGGTAATCAATTTCACTGTTTAAATTATCTGGGTGACAGATCGACTTGGCTCTTCTAGTGAGAGTAGCAATAATTGCGAGCTGTAATTGATATACTGATCCGTGTGAGTTGGCTTCCCTGTACACAGAGTGACGAGATCTTTGTCTGTAGATTGAGGCAACATCTAGGAAAGGAAGTTGCCGGTTCTGCTCAGTCTCCATTGTAAACTTTATCCTCGGATGCTGGTTGTTGAGGTGCTGCAGTAGCTGTGCTGGGTCATCTTGCTTGTCTATGGTTGTGAACGTATCATCTACTTTGCGATACCAGCACAAAGGTTGAAAGGGTGCTGTGGAGAGAGCAGATTCTTCAAAGGAGGTCATATATATTTCAGTGATAAGCGGTGACAATGGTGAGCCCATAGGCAGGCCATGTATATCTGTCTATATATCTTGTCATTAAAATGTGAAATAAGAGAAATCAAAACAGGTTGTAAAGGAGTGCTAATGATGCTATTTATCGTGAGACTGGTGTCAAGTTCTTTGATTCGAGTCTGGAGCTTGTTCCGGAGAATTCAGGGCTTCTGGCAAAGGGATGTTAGTGAATAGGTCAACTACATCATAGCTGACCATGGTGCCGGAAAGTTGATCTTCTTTTCAGCTTGCTTATAAAGGCCGATGAATCGCTGATGAATGCCTTCCCATCTTTACCTATGGGTGCCAGGATGCGTGAGGGTGCTGCGCAGTGCTGTAAAGACGGATCCTCGTGAACAGACAAGTACCCTGGCTTTTTGGTGGTTCTTATTGTATTTTATGGTTGCTCTACCATATGGAGCTTGAGCTGATAGGATTGAGCTTATTAAAAAGACACTATCGTTTATCTCTCTGTTTTCGTGAAGCTCCTTAAGGGTCTTCTTATGCTCACGCTCAAGTTTTGCAGTGGGGTCTTTTGTGACGATGAGATAGGTTGAGGTATCAGAAAGGCTGTTGTTTATGAGCTGTTCGAAGTCTTGTGTATCCATGATAACAGCTGCTTTACCTTTATCGGCTTCAGTGATGGTGATAGCTTTATCTTGTCTGAGTTCAGCAATTGCTTGTCGTTCTTGCACAGAGAGGTTGTTCCGTGGCCTGGGCGCCTTCTTGATGGTGTCTATAATCTGGTGACGTAGGTAATCCACGTTGCCATTGGGTGCAAGTTGTTGGAGACCACTCTCTATGCTTGTGACTGGCATAAAGACTGTAGTCAATTTGAGCAGTAAGAATCTTACAGAAGCCCAGACCTCGCTCCTTGCCAAAGGATTAAAGTATGTACCTGTGAGTGCTAAGATAAACACTGATGCTTTCATCACAAGCATAGAGAGTGGTCTCCAACAACTTGCACCCAATGGCAACGTGGATTACCTACGTCACCAGATTATAGACACCATCAAGAAGGCGCCAGGCCACGGAACAACCTCTCTGTGCAAGAACGACAAGCAATTGCTGAACTCTAGACAAGATAAAGCTATCACCATCACTGAAGCCGATAAAGGTAAAGCAGCTGTTATCATGGATACACAAGACTTCGAACAGCTCATAAACAACAGCCTTTCTGATACCTCAACCTATCTCATCGTCACAAAGACCCCACTGCAAAACTTGAGCGTGAGCATAAGAAGACCCTTAAGGAGCTTCTACGAAAACAGAGAGATAAACGATAGTGTCTTTAATAAGCTCAATCCTATCAACCCTCAAGCTCCATATGGTAGAGCAACCATAAAATACACAAGAGCCCACCAAAAGCCAGGGTACTGTCTGTTCACGAGGATCCGTCTTTACAGCACTGCGCAGCACCTCTCACGCATCCTGGCACCCTTAGGTAAAGATGGGAAGGCATTCATCAGCGATTCATCGGCCTTTATAAGCAAGCTGAAAGAAGATCAACTTCTTCCGGTACCATGGTCAGCTATGATGTAGTTGACCTATTCACTAACATCCCTTTGCCAGAAGCCCTGGAAATTCTCCGGAACAAGCTCCAGACTCGACTCAAAGAACTTGACACCAGTCTCACGATAAATAGCATCATTAACCCTGCTACAACCTGTTTTGATTTCTCTTATTTCACATTTAATGACAAGATATATAGACAGATACATGGCCTGCCTATGGGCTCACCATTGTCACCGCTTATCACTGAAATATATATGACCTCCTTTTGAAGAATCTGCTCTCTCCACAGCACCCTTTCAACCTTTGTGCTGGTATCGCAAAGTAGATGATACGTTCACAACCATAGACAAGCAAGATGACCCAGCACAGCTTTACTGCAGCACCTCAACAACCAGCATCCGAGGATAAAGTTTACAATGGAGACTGAGCAGAACCGGCAACTTCCTTTCCTAGATGTTGCCCTCCAATCTACAGACAAAGGTCTCGTCACTTCTGTGTACAGGAAGCCAACTCACAACGGATCAGTATATCAATTACAACTCCTGTCACCACCCACAGATCAAACAAGCAATTATTGCTACTCTCACTAGAAGAGCCAAGTCGATCTGTCACCCAGATAATTTAAACAGTGAAATTGATTACCTCAAGAGAACCTTTACCGTCCTCAATGGCTACCCAGCCCGTCTTGTCTCCAGGACTATCACCAAAACGCTTGAAGTATCAGAACCGCGCCTCAAGCCTGAACCATCCCCGATCAGAATCACAATACCCTACGTCGGACCAGTCAGTCATCAAATAGCCCGACTAATCAAGAGCAAAGCGGGCTTTGATATAACTTTCTCTAGCGGTACAGCAATTAAGACACTCCTCCGGGCAAATGGTAGAGGATCTTGCAATGGAAGCCCCAACCCTGGAGGATGTGTATACCAAATACCATGCAGCTGTGGCGATCAATATACTGGCGAGACTCTCAGGCCCATTAACACCCGGTTGCTGAAAACAAGTCATCAGTATGCAAACAAAATGATAAGTCAGCTATATCGGAGCACAAGGCAGAAAATAACCCAAGTCATGTAATCATGTGGAATGATATTAGGGTGATTTCGAGAAATAACAATGACTGGCGTCGGAGAAAACTACAGGAAGCTGTCGAGATAAGGAGACATAAACCAGCAATTAATCGTGATCAGGGTGTATACCTGCCAAGCGCATGGACCTCTTGATTAACTTTGATGAACTTTAGATAAGCCTGCTATCAAGTAACCTTTGTGTAATTAGCAGTTGTTGTGTATTGACAATTCAACTTTCTACTCTATTATTTAGCATGAATTTCATCATTATGTAACTAACTCACTTATACAGTACTCTCCCTAGTGTACTGTGATGTCACTTGCATTGTGACGTCATAACTCAGTAATGACGTCATAGTGACGACGTCATAGTCCTAACTGCCAGTTCACCTGATGAAGGGACCTGGAATGGTCTCGAAACGTTGTGAGAGAAATTAAAAAGAAGTTTAATCCATAAAATATCTTGGACATTAATGTAATACCGCTAGACGCATGACGTCATAAAGGTTTACATTTATGACGTCACAATGCTAATACCTCTCGCGTAATGTTATTAGACATGGCTTGACTCGCGGAAAGCTGAGAGTCAGCACACTGTAGGCGGTTTCTATATATGTTCGAGAGTAATAAACAGAAATAATAAACTCGCTTCCGTGAAATACCATATTTATTAAAGTCGTGAAAGTTTTTTCTTGTTTGATCTAAGTCATTAACTCGTTAAATAATATATTTTTACACGGAAGGTTTTGTAGAATCCTCTGTATATTATTTAATAATGTAGGGTATAATCAATACAAATATATCACAACTATTAATATTTGAAAACGTTCATGAGAAAATTAAAATTCTTCAAAGGCATTTAGAAGTTGGTGTAGTAATACAAGACAAATCTTATGGATAACAACTTAATTATTCACCTGAAGGGGCAAGAACTAGCCAAGAAACGTTGTTGAAATATAAACCAAGAAGTTGTTATCCATAAGATTTGTCTTGTATGAGAAAAATAGTTTAACAGTGTTACAGTGACATCTGCTTGAGATTTGCATTCGTCATTAAACGTAGATGTTGCTAGATGATTGGCCAAAGCGCCCTGCTGTCTATTACGTCATTACGTCTCGGATTCGACGAGACATACTTTTAATCAAATGTCCAACATCAACTTGGTTCATTCCTTCTCATTCTGAGCACTGACCACGTTCCGAGCTCGAGTTACTCAACAATACAAGCCCTGTGTGCTCTTGCGTTGTCATCATGAAACTCAAAACGGTTCGGCCCGCAAATGGCACATGTGCCTTCATGATGTCGTCTCGGTGGTTCTGTTCAGTGAGACGTACGTGAATATCATGTAAAGGTGCTCTGCCAGCCACACTAATCCCATCCCTTGAGCCACACCAAAAATGATTGTTGTGTCTAATGTCAACAACATGAAAAGGCCCATTCCGTTAACGCCACACTATATTGCGCCTGTAAAGAAAGTCCAAACTAATCCTTGACTCAGCAGAAAATATAACGTTTGCCCGACGACAATTTGTCAGGCGCTACCGCTACAAAGGACATACATGTCTTGCAGTAATGCGTCCATCAATTGTGGAATAACACGAGGCCGTCGGGCAGCAGGTTCCGTCTATATAGCCGATTACCAATCATCTGTCCACTCACACTGTGAAGCTCATCTCCAGTTTGAAAGTCACTTAGACGGTGGATTGGAAACACAGTTTTTCGAATGAAACCAGTTGTGTGTCATCAAGGATAGTTGTTAGTCGATATCGTGAAGTTATTCTGATGTAATTACTGACTGTGAAACGTTAAAACCTCGTGCAACAGTGCTCTGTCTTCTTCCAACTTCCAACATGACAGTTGCATGTAGCAAACGCTGTCACAAACACGTTTGATTGAATTTAAACAATATCAGACCCGTGAAGATACGGATCAGACTTTATCTTCAGCTTTGATCCCAATGCTGGTCGCAAGAGGAGACGAATGGGATCGGGTGGTCATGCTTGAATCATGTTTGATTGCGTAGATCGATGGGCTTGCTGTCAATCACTGAAGTGTCTGTTTCAGTTCGATTATTTACAGACCGCCGTCATATAGCTGGAATATTGCTGAGTGTGGTAGTAATCATCATCAGCAAGAATAAAATAATATCTAAACAACTTTCAATCCGGCGTTAACACTGTAATGTAGTGCAACACAGACGCGTTTCACTGTATATTTGTACCACGACCATGTTCACATGCACAATATGAAAAACACTTGTACGACATTTGCGTGTTTGTACAAAATTCATAACGCGTTGTGAATAGAATAATCATTTCCTAAATCCATTTTTATATACAATCATACTACTTCATTCCCAAACAATGTCTTGGATGCGCTGGTAGATAGTGCACTGGCTCCCCTTAACGCCTTGGTTCGATTATACATTGGATATAAAATATACCGATATTTCCGTGTGCTATATATGCTTAGATGCCTTATAAAGCATCTGAAAACATACTTACTCAACCATACCCTAAAGTTTATTTTATGTGTTCACGAATTGTAAAGAGTAATGTTCCAAATTAGTATTACGTTGGTTGGTTGGTTGGTTTAACGCCGCACTCAGCAATGTTTCAGCTATATGGCGGCGGTCTGTAAATAATCGATTCTGGACCAGACAACCCAGTGATTAACTGCATGAGCATCAATCTACGAAACTGGGATATGATGACATGTGTCAAATCAGCGAGCCTGACCACCCAAATCCGTTAGTCGCCTCTTACGACAAGCATGGGTTGCTGAAGGCCCATTCTAACCCGGATCCCAGTATTAAGTGATTATTTAACCCTTTTCGTGCCACTACTAGCTTTCATTAGTCAGAATGTACTGGTCAGAATTTAAATGGACAAAGCAGCACAACATTGTTTCTACTGGTGACGTGTAAACAAATCACAAATATGATTGACACATATACATTGCACCATTGTATTCTCACATCTACCATGCGGATGAATTTGAATAAATGACCTTGTGACGTCGCTTGCGACAAGTACTTTTTGTTCCTACGAAAGCGTGTTCATACGCAATCTTGACATTTTGTCCACTGAATAATTTTAAAAGAGAAAATATTCAATACTGGGCTTATCCATCCGTAAACTACGATAAACTGTATTTCGGGTTATGACTGGTCTCAGACTGATGTTTGTGGTTGCAAGGACTGACGGTAAGGCTCACGCGTCCTGGTGGAGTAGATTGGCATTAATTATGTTGGAGTAAGTAACCTTTTCCAGGCTCGATTAGTTAACGCCGTCATTAGGATGGACTATTGTGAGTGTGGTATTGAACAACAAGCAAGCATGGCGGCAGTAAAGCTGGGGGCTACTTACTTTCAACGGACGCTTCAAGAAGCGAGCTGCTCCGCACTGTGGCGCCCACTATAGTTGGGAAGGACGTCAGACGGTAGAGGGTGTCGCCGAGCTCACGTTGGGACGTTACTTGGGTCACCCTGATGTAGTAGAACATCATCATTACGTATTGATGATGATGATGATGATGATGATGATGATGGTGGTGGTGGTTGTGCTGCTGCTGCTGCTACTGCTGCTGTGCGGGTGGTCGTATTTGTGGTGACGACGACGGTGGTGGGGATGACTGATGGTGGGGATGATGATGAGAAGTGGAAGGACGATGATGATGATGATGATGATGATGATGATGATGATGATGATGATGATGATGATGATGATACAGGGGTTTATATAAGGTTTGATGCATCTCACATTACGTGTGCCAAATGGAACCATTTACACAAACTGTTCACACTACACTGAAAATGAGGTTCTTGAGAGGCTTACGGTGTTGGTATTCAAGTATAAGACAAAATATTATGGATGTCATCTTCTTTATTTCCCTGAATGAACCTGACAAAGGGCAAGGAAAAACCCTGAAACGTGTATACAACAAAGAAGAAGTTGACATCCATAATATTTCGTCTTTTCCACTGAAAATAATTTGATTTATTACCATGTCTGAGAAAGCTCATCCATTGATCCAAATATTGATTCCTGTAAGTCTGGGGCCGCCATCATAACGTTGATCCAGTCATCATAGATTATCTTCCCTTTCATGAGTCGGAAGGACTTGCTCACACCCATGGGGTCTGTTTGGAGCACCCGCCAGGGGACTAGTACAGCATCCGCTTCTGGCAGATTGAGAAAGGTCGAGGTCACGGAGTAACCTCTGTAATCAGCATTCTCTCTCTGCGTGTGAATACGCGGTTTCACCTGGATTCTCTTCATCTTGGAGGGAGGCATTATCTATCAAATCGTTCAGACATAAAGACAGCACATGGTTTTGAAATATGATATATGTGAGCTAAATGGGAACGTATTTGGAGCATTGTTTCAATCACCTTTGAACATATATCAAGTCTCGTTGGATAAACATGGAGTGATGGGTTGATTATGTGTGCGTAACTTCTTTGAGTGGCATCTTTAGAATTTGGAGAGTCAGATAAGTACAAACGTTATGGAAGAACAACTTCTTTATTCAGGTGATGCGACGTTTCTATACAGATTCTTACCTGCTTGACAACGTTACAAGAATCTGTATCGGAACGTCGCATCAACTAAATAAAGAAGTTGTTCTATCATTAAGTGTGTCCTTATATGCGTGTGCATAAGTTCTGTCACTCATAGATGTCGTATCACTACCAAACCATTAAATGTCTTGTGAGGGATACATACACATTCGTCTTGGCTTTTTTAAAGTTAAAGACGAAAGACACTTTGGCTTGGTAACAATACATGTTTGATTTTCAATGAACAAAAATGCACATATTAAGAAAAGTACCTCCCTTTATCAACAGAAAGAAATGAGCTTAATACTCTTCAGCACCAAAGACGTCAATTGGCAACTGCAGATTTGGGCACATGACGAGGCACACTTGTATCTCGATCAACAAAAAATTACATTGCACGTGTGTTTGGTCACGGTGTAATCACGTAATGGACTCAGTACAGGACATTTGAAATAGCCAGTGACCGCATTTCGTGAATTACAGTCTCACAACTGACAGTAATTGTGTTTTCGTTTTAATTTTGACTTTGATTTACGTTTCATTTTTGTTTTGGTCAGATCATCTCATTTTTGTTGTAAAGTGTTTTTGGGTTGTATTGTGATACATCTTATGTCATGCCTTCTCGCAATATTGTCTTTGGCTATTTCAAACGGTACCCACAGGATTCGTTGCAAACTCTGAATTGTACATTTGATACCTGAATGACGAAGAATGATATGTAATACCAAACGCTTACCATCGTACATTAATGGTTTTATCTATATTTTCATCCAGTTTTATGATACTTGCAAAGTTTAATTGACTCATAATCTGAATAATAATAATAATAATTAAATATTCTCATTGTGTTATCAAATGAATATTGTTATTCAATAACAGATGCAGTGTCGAAGTCCCCAGTTTGACATATTACCAGAATATCTTACACATATACAATATGCTCTTTTATAAGCCTATTGAAGGAGAAATAAATCACCGTATAATAATTTTACTTACCTCAATTTAAATGTGTTGTTTCTAGAAAGGATTTATTATTTCTGATTCCCCAATATCTACACACACTGTTCCGCATACAAAATATTTTCTGAGAAGCCGTTTGAGATAATTACAGTTCACATGTAAACTGTCGTGGCATATACACCCCGATATCTACAAAGATTATATTATGCTTCTACAGTATCGAATTCCAAAGCTTTTCATGAAACCAATCTTATCATCGGAGTCATATTATTTCTGGAGTAACCAATCGGAATCAACTATACTAATGGGAACGAACGTCAGTCGGAAGTCATGTGACAAACAGACTGAACCCAGTCACCACTATCAGCGCTGTTTCAATAAAGGACAATATCCGATCACCACGATACGGAAGATTGCCATCGTGGCACGCAGGTCCTTTGTGTATTGTCACCATAGATGAAACGGTTCCGTTCACTGTTGCTACCAATTACGACTACAAGATCAGGTTCCATCGATTTCCATTTTTACATACAACGATATAAACATATGATGCAAGGTAACATGTTAACAGCAAGATCTAAATCGCCGTGTGCGCCGACACGGCACATACAGACGTATATAACAATGTTAAAATGATCCTCATAAGACTTGAAATATACACGGTCACCCGTGTTTGATGGTCTCTAAAACTGAACCATATAAGCAGTGTTTAATCGATGGTAATGCATTTGATACCTGGGCCCGTATTCTCGAAAGTGTCCCAGCTAAAACAGATCCTCAGTAGTTAAGACAGAAGTTAGGACATCCTACCGTTATGATAAGACCCATTTTCGAAACGATCATATCCCTGTCCTAACTTGTACTGCCTATCCTAGCTAGGATAGCGAGCTCTTCAGTAGGTGAGATAGAAAAACCCTCATTAAGTTGGAGATTCCTCTAAATATTACTCATAATTCATTTCATAAAAAAACACATAATATGAGGAAATTCAGCTTTTGATGGACTTAGTAAATCTAGAAGATTGTTGATTTCCACTAAGATAGACTTAGGACAAGTCAGAACCGATCCTAGTATTTGTTATAAGTTAGGATATCCTAGCGCTAGGATACTTTTCGAGAATAAGGTAGGACACCTATCCTAGACCCTAGGATCAAAGTTAGGATATCCTAGGGCTAGGATCCTTTCGAGAATAGGGGCCCAGTATTATAACAATGTTCGTCAGCGACAGTTGCCTTGTAGTTAACCTTTTGATATTCTATGTAATGTTGTCATCAAATCTATTTTTAGATGTATGCATCAATTTGCCGCGCACTTTACTTCACAGATAATTTTTATAGTGTAATTCGAACTGAATAAGTCAGACTAAATAATATATCTAATGACTCTATTTTTGTATCAGACTCTTCAAATAATGGCGTTCCTCTGGTGAAACGTATTTCTATGTTAGCCACTGTATAGTCAAGAATGTCCAAATTCTTTGTACATCCTTTGACACCTTACCTCAGCGCTGTTTGCATTTATCGAGGTATTGTCGTAACTGGCGTTTGGGTGTTAGAAAACCCTACCGCAGTTACCTATTGATTATGGTCGTTCCACATTGTCAGGGGAGATGTAAGCTCCAGCTCTGCACTCGCTTGGTCCATGAGGAATGCTCAGTCAAGGAGTGAGGGGTCGGGCGACCGTGCCTCCTAACTACTACATCACATTTATGTACTGCCTACATACATTAAAGGATATACGCAACACCAAGTTCTTTCCTCACATAGGTTTACTGTCTCTCAGTTCATCTCTCTCTAGGTACAACTTCAACACAAGACAGAACGGGCTCGTATCCCACAGAGAACTTAGACTGACTGTCTGAGTTAGGTTTTAAGCCGCTTTTAGCAATATTCCAGCAACATCACGGCGGGGGACACCAGAAATGGGCTTCACACATTGTACCTATGTGGGGATTCGAACCCGGGTCTTCGGCGTGACGAGCCAACGCTTTAACCACTAGGCTACCCCACCGCCCAGAGAACTTAGAAAGTGGATTGGCTTCCGAAATGTTGAGCTAGTACTCTCCGCATTCTGAGCTCTTAGCGCCCAAACATGTCTTTTTAAATGAGACGAGGCCTGACCTTATCTTGATCACGTATTTGATTCGTTACTAACTGCATCTGTCCTTTCACTCATGTGTATTATAATTAGAGGGTCTCGGACAGCACCGATCAGTGACTCCCCTTTTCAGTGATTTGTAACTTCCGCCTCCGCCCTTTAACTCATATATTTCTCAATTTTCCTCTGACGACCTTGCCGTGTCCTTGCCTCGCGAATGCTCTAGCCAAGTTCATATCTCAATGTTTATCTTTCTCTTAATCCCGACTATCTGTCTCCATTCTGTGTTTAACCGTTCTTAGTAATGAGCCAAAGGTTATCAGTTCTGAGCCATACTGCTAATCGAAATACGGAATCTGCTGTACTTCTCTTAATGTTTTAGGGATGCATTTTCACCTTATAACAGTATAAACGTGAAAGCCGGTCTTTGCATTTTGTGTAAATATTTAAAGCACCTTTATAATGATGATTCATACTTCCACCACATGTATGCAGTATAGCCGCCATCATGAACATGAGATCATGTTGCTGCTGAAATCCCAGAGTGCATTCCAAAGTATATTATCAGCTCCCTTGGGATCATTGAATCCTGGATGCCTTAGAGAGTAAGCCATATTTTTACGAGGTTCCATATAAGTAACATTCCTTGTGTGTTACTGAAGACATTTTCTTTCACCACACTTTAACACATCCCAATATCATTTATAATAAACTTTCAAGCATTTCCACAGCAAACGAATGTTACCAATGAGCAGCTGAATGGTCGGTAAACGTTTTGAAATACTTTGTCACTCACCCACACACTGGTTTTAAAGACAGTGAGCATTTAAACATCAGTGATCTCTGAGTATATTGCATTCTGGATATCCACGTCCAAGGGGTCATCCCTTAAATGGCGCCTGATCTTTGAACGACGTGCGTAATACTTGTGATTCTGAGTATGTGCATTCTGGATATCCGCGTCCAAGGGGTCATCCCTTAAATGGCGCCTGATCCTTGAACCACGTGCAAGGGAGCTGCAACATGTTTATTAGTACCAGCTAATAAGCCGCTGCTTCTCAAATGAGTGAGTGAGTTAAGTTTTACGACGTTTTTAGCAATGTTCCAACAATATCACGGCGCAGGACACCAGAAATGGGCTTCATACATTGCACCCATGTGGGGAATCGAACCCGAGTCTTCGGCGTGACGAGCGAACGCCGTAACTACTTGGCTACCCCAACGCCCTGCTTCTCAAGCCACACCTGTCAATAAGCTAATTTGGCTCTTTACAACTGAAGGCACGAATGGGTCACTATCGAGAATGAAATATAGAGCGTTATATGTGTGACAGTATAAAACTGGTCATGCAGTGGTCTGGTCAATTCACATCAACAGATCTCATAACGACAGCACCGAGGGACGTTTGAAGGTAGTCCGTAGGTAGGCCTAGGTAGTCCGTAGGCCAAACAATACTGCATATGTCATGGATACAACAGACAACGTCTCATGGGAACTGCACAGTATACTTTCAATGACAGCAGTGGCTACATCATTCCCCTTATCATATAGGTATATGCCTTTTCAGCTGATCTTTTCATTCTTAGGTTTATCTATGAAAACATATACTGTAAAACCTGAATATCACTTTAAGAGGCAACAGCCACTTTTAGGACAAAATACATTCATACCAAGCACCGAGGCAATCATAAATACACCAGTCTGCCTTAGGACAATGTCAGTCATATCAGGGACGATGGCAGCAATATCAAGGTCGTCACGCCGAAGGCCCTGGTTCGATTCACCACATGGGTACAATGTGTGAAGGCCATTTCTGGTGTCCCCTGCCGTGATATTGCTGGATTATTGCTAAAAGCGGCGCAAAACCACATTCACTCACTCAATATCAAGGACAATGTCAGTCATATCAGGGTCGATGGTAGCAATATCAAGGACAATGTCAGTCATATCAGGGACGATGGTAGCAATATCAAGGACAATGTCAGTCATATCAGGGACGATGGTAGCAATATCAAGGACAATGTCAGTCATATCAGGGTCGATGGTAGCAATATCAAGGACAATGTCAGTCATATCAGGGACGATGGTAGCAATATCAAGGACAATGTCAGTCATATCAGGGACGATGGTAGCAATATCAAGGACAATGTCAGTCATATTAGGGACGATGGTAGCAATATCAAGGACAATGTCAGTCATATTAGGGACGATGGTAGCAATATCAAGGACAATGTCAGTCATATTAGGGTCGATGGTAGCAATATCAAGGACAATGTCAGTCATATTAGGGTCGATGGTAGAATATCAAGGACAATGTCAATTAGGGTCGATGGTAGCAATATCAAAGACAATGTCAGTCATATTAGGGACGATGGTAGCAATATCAAGGACAATGTCAGTCATATCAGGGTCGATGGTAGCAATATCAAGGACAACGTCAGTCATATTATTATAAGTAATTCAAAGACAATGATAGCCATATCAAGGATAGTCGTAGTCCTATAAAGGACAACAATGGTAGACATATCTAGGACAATGGTAGTCAGATCTAGGGCAATGTCATATTAACGACAAAAAATAATATTAAAAACAGTAGAGAGAGAGAGAGATATTTAGTTTTTTAGGCTTATAGACGCTATATATCCGGAATAAGAATAAAGACACACAAGTAGCTCAGCATTGTGTATTTGGCGATGCGATTTGTACTTATAATCAGCTTGACTGTATATCTGGCTGTTTACATCTGTACAAATAGCATCTATATATTAGACTGAAATATCACAGGCATGTTTATGGTTATAACATATTATAACACGACTTATTTCTTTGTGTTCCACTGTACCTATGGCAGTGTATGAAATAAGGCCCGTCCGACCGCCCGAGACGGGCTAGATTTCTGACGGACGGTCTAGATTTACAGCTAGCCAGCCCGATGATCTGGTAAAACTTTTAGATGTTCCATACATATCTTGGTGTCTGGTCTGGTTAAATCCATTTTGGGCTGGTAACATGTTGAAGTTACCAGCCCTCATGTCTGACTGGGTTTGGGGCTTATTTCATACACTGCCTATGGTTTCATGGCAACACCGTGCAGATCGGTACGAACATACATAATTAATTGAATACATATTTGTCTATTAGAACATTTTTCTTGTCAAATGTTAAGATTATAATCGTCTGGTTACTTACAAAAAAGGCAAATATTCGTTTAATTATGCATGGAATGTCTGGAAATCATATATTTTTAGCCAAGCCTTAGCACAAAAGGGTCGTATTTAGGCAGAAAAGAATATAGACAGTCATATGTATAATCAGTACAGTCATATCGTGTTTGAAGAGTCATGTCAAGAGTACAGACAGTCATATATGGGTAAAGTAGTCAAAGTTGATAAAACGTTAATATTTTGGAAGAAAACAAACAGTTTACTATAAGTCAAGCTTATGTCCAGTAGCAAAGAGGCATGTGTAGTGATTGAATGAGTGTGTTTTATGCCGCTTTTGGCAATATTCCGGGTGGGACGCCAGAAATGGGCTGCACACACTTGTCACAATTGGCTCAAACATCGCTCAGCGTATTTTTGGCATCTCATGTTTTTTCTTTGGGGTACAGATTTGTAAATTCCTTCCTCACCCTTGACCTTACTGAAATAATTTGTTTTGCCAGAAAATTACAAAGCTTTGCAGCGTCTGGCCATGCTCACCAGACAGGGTCGGCGCCGTGTCCTGATCAGGACCGTCACATGTTCGGTGTAGGAACTGTCTGGTTGCCATGGTATTCCATGGATGTTGTGCTGCTGCTGGTGTAGATTGACGATTCGTCCACGGTGTGTACAATCGGTGTAGTCCTGAAGACAGGTCGTTGACCAACGCTTCTCGCAAACAGGAGGTGTGGTGAAATTGGGTTTAACGTCGTACTTGAGAATATTTCGCTCATATGACGACGTGCATGCGTGTGTATGTGTATGTGCGGCTGCTTGTACTAGCCCAGACTTAAGCTGGTTTTATAGTGCTTGCCCACTGAGATACCATACCGCAGTGAAGCATGAATACCGCACTCAGACACATTATAGTGACTCCGAGCCGACCAGTCCTTGTTGTACCCATTAATGCCGAGCGCCAGGCAGGGACCAACAAGGACCATATTTTAACGTCTTTTGGTATGACGCGGTCGGGGATCGAACCCGCGACCTTCCGCTCTCCGGGCGTACGCTCTAACCATTACACCACGGAGGCGGTCCGCAAACAGGAGGACAAAAGGTGTTAGAATGTTGTTCCGGGACTGTCTCGGGAGGCTTACTCATAGTGCTGCAGCATGACATAACCGACGATCTTCGATCATGAGGTCTGACATAGGTTTGACCTTCATTCCGACGTCACCAGACATGTCACAAATGTTACCTCACAATGAAGAGTGAGTGAGTTTAGTTTTACACCGTTTTCAGCAATATTTCAGCAATATCACGGCGGGGGACAACATAAATGGGCTTCACTCATTGTACCCATGTGGTTTGGTTTGGTTGGTTCCCCCAAATTATTGAACTTATTTTACGTTGTTTTTAATACAGTCAAGCACCGTTGTCTCGATATTCATGGGCCCAAGAAAAAATATCGAGTTATCCGAACTTCGAGACATCCTATGGAAGAGGGTGGGTGGGTTAGGTTGTAGAGCTCTTTTAGTCCCAGTCTAGCAGCACCGAACGAGGACGGGGGTTCAGACATTTTACCTATATGTTTTACGCCGCTTTTAGCAATATTCCAACAATATCACGGCGGGGGACACCAGAAATGGACTTCATACATTGTACCCGTATGGGGAATCGAACCTGGGTCTTCGGCGTGACGAGCAAACGCTATAACCACTAGGCTACTCCACAGCTCCCGGACGAGAAAGACATGATATGGATAGAGTTAACTTTTCCTGTTAAATGCTGTACCCTATGAAGCATGTGAATAAATTCTGAATCCCAAAGCTACACACATTTCTTGTCCTAAGTTTCACAAGCTTGTGTTCTATAGATTTTTGGGGGCAGTGGGGTAGCCCAGTGGTTAAAGCGTTCGCTCGTCACGCTCGTTAATGCAGCACTGTTCATTTTCACCCGTTTTCACGAGAGTTGTTATTTGACAAAATTTCACCCCACCCCCTCTGGATCCGCCTGTGCTGATAATTGATCGGATGGTTTCTTTCGCTATTCAAAACTTTAAAACGTATAACTCTTAAAACTGTCTTTATTTTGTGCTATTATTAACGCTACTGCTTCATTTTCCATCGATTTGGACGTCTTTTTGTGTAGGATAGCGTGGAAGCTTCTTTCGGTTGTTGTGTCAAAAGATTGAGCTCTGAACAAAGCCAGCACAGCAAACGCTGTGTGGAGTCGGCAAAACCGGAAGTTTACAAGGGGAAGTAATCATCAAACGATGCGAAATGTCAGAAGGGGAAAGTCTTCAGATTTCTTTTCAGATTTTATTCCTTCATATCTGGTCATGCTTAAAACTCTACCTCATCGGAGTATACGCATTGCTTAAAGAACTAGCAGAGAAAACAGTAGTACCTGTGTTTGAGGGTAGGGATCACTACATAGTTACAGATTATTTCATTTTCGAATTCCTGCAGATTGAACGAAGTGTTGTAAAATATCGGCATGATACGGTTATGCGTTTTCTTTGTGTTATATTTATTCATAAGTAGGAAAATGCGGCATTATTGACTGCAGTGATGCCTAACACTAACGAGTGGTCTCAATATATGAAAAAAGATGGATTAAGAAAACTATAAAGCTCTAAAACAGACCTAGAAAAGAACTTTAGGTAGGGTGAGATTTACACAGAATTAGAGCTGTGGCGATATATCGTAGTAGTATCGATAATCGTGATACTTTTTCTGACAGTAAATATATCTATACTTTTTTCCGTATCGTGATATATATCGTTGACCTTTAAATTGTGAATTTTTTTTACTAGAAATTGACGGTTATGTCAAAATTTACACTGTTTCTTGTTATCAAAATACACTTTTTTAAAGAAAATAACTAAAGATAGCATATCGTGATATGCATCGTATTGAATCATATCCTTCCATGATATATCGCAATACGTATCGTATCATGAAATTTCTGTATCGTCACACCTGTAGTGAGAATAATTCTCCTCTTTACCCTATATTTGCTTGAGGCAGGGTAAATCATTTGGATGATGTGCATCATTCCTTATTATACGGTAGTATTTTGTTTGAATCATGATGTTGCATAAACGTTATAAACACGATTGAGATGTATTTATCACATGAATGACATGGATTTAACATTACTTCATACATTCTCCCTTACAGATACCAGTGATGGACTGGTAGCCATAGTAACAGGGGGAGCATCTGGCATTGGATATCAAGTTACCAGGAAATTGGCTCTGAAAAATGTCCACGTTTTCATAGGTAATGCAATTAAGCAGGTGAAAGCCTAATAACCAGGTGGTGCATTAAACAGTTATTGATGATCATAATTGAGTTTTCTGTGTTCCTATGTTGTATGTCATGTTAAATCATTTTAATGTTGAAAAATGTAAATGTTTATGTGAGATAAATTAATAATTTAGTCCCATTTTTGCTAATTCTGTACAGATTCCTTATAAACATGGAAGATTTATTGATAATAATATGTCATGATACATCCATAATTATTTCAACAGCTGGCAGAAGTAAGCAGGAAGCTGATGAAGCTATAGCGAAGATCAGAGCTGAACTGTCAACAGTTAGAGGTCAGAAAAATAATATTATTAATAGATTTTTAATATGTAATCACCATACAATGAAAATGAAAGAACAAAAGTTATGTGAAGAAATACACTGAACATACATACAGCATTAACCACTGTTAACACAGAAAGCCAGTGTCTTTCATGGCAGATTTAGAGGTTTATGGTTCCAGTAATTACATTTTGTAACTCTGGAAAAAATATGCATTCATGTGCTTGTATGGATAACATTTGCAAACCCCTGTACACAGCTGGGAATTGTGGAGTCTATGTCTATTGAACAACTACAAGAGTCCACTCCTGTTCATTCAGGTGGATGTTGTATGGTACATTGGGTGAGCTGGTCCCATTTCCACAAATGGATGGGAGCACTTGGGTTATAATACATCTGGTCTTTTTACAATTAGTATACAATGGAAATGAATCATCAAAGCTTAGGTCAAGAAACATACTGAACATACTACAAATCAGTGTATTGACCACTGTTAACAGAGATAGCCGATGTCCTTTACTGACAAACTCTTTCTGGTTTGCATGCAACGATGCATATCAGCAATTATCTTTTTAAACTTTGGAAAAACATTCATGTGCTTGTATGGATAACATTTGCAACAGCCTCTAAACAGCTGGGATTCATGAAGTTCATCATGTTTTAAAATGAATATGACCATTGAACAACTGCAACAGTAACAGTCCACTCCTGTTAGATTCAGGTGGATGTTTTCATGTACATTTGGTGAACGGGGCCCATTTCTATAAAGGGATGGTAGCACTTGGGGTATTTTAAGCCTGTATTAAAAAGTAAGGTTTGATCATCCTAGTTCTACAGTTCCTGTGTGGAACTGGGTGCTGATCTCCACTGCTTATGTCTGACCCTTATACAGCGAAATACGAGAGAGCAACCTCCTCAGTTATGTCAGTGGTGTTATGAATTATGGGGAGCAATAACAGTTACATATTTAGTGATTTATGCAGAATGCGTCGTAAAACTAAACTCACTCACTATGATCATTGGTCAGCACCACACCTGTACAGAACCAATATCATTCTGTTCTTGGTCGTGCTTGAAGTGATTAACCCACAATTGTCTTTTCTAGTTCAATTCCTACACCTGGATCTAGCATCTCTGACATCTGTCCGGTCATTCGTAGAGAACTTCCAGCACACAGGGTTGCCGCTGCACATCTTGATCAACAATGGTATGTGTCAGAGACATTGACGGATTACTGACTGATTTTATATGGCTTTGTCAAAGTCAAGGATCTAAGATAAGAAAAGTAAGGCTGAAGAGTTGAATGAATGCCAAGATGATGGTCATGGTGCAGAACCACAAAGCAATCGTAGTGTTACGATCTCTGGTGCCGGTATACTTTATCATAGCCTTACAAATACTATGAACAGTTTGTGGATAGGACCCCTGGACTGCTATAGACACATATCCATTTTCTGTCAACGACACTTCATTTTGAGTCATGAGTAGATGCAATGTGATAGTGATTGCTGCAAATAATGCGGACTGAAGTTATAAGTATATGAGGGACACTCAATTTCACCGCAGTTAATATGAACATTCTTTTGTGACATGTGAGTAAAATTAATATTAATAAACTAGATTGCAAACATAAGTCCAGATATGCAAAGAACATGTTTTCTCATGAGATAGTATAACAACAGGATTAACTTTCATAATCCAATATTGATTTGCTGCCATTCTATCCCTAGGCTTATCTATGGGATCAGCTTTTCTACCGTAATATACGGTGGTTCACTTGTGAGTTAGTATTTTTGCAGTGCTTGTAGCATCTTTGACTAGGGACCATTAGTATCAATGACTAGGGACAAAAGAAGCAGGCATCAAATTTTGTACACCTGATGGTGACTTAACTACATGAATGATCAAATACATACAACAATAACCGGTAGCTTAACATCTGGACTTGACATTGTTTGATCATGTAATTCTCTGTCCTTGGCTGTATGAACACAGTCTGTGTGGCTTCACAATGAAGCTTTCGCTAGCTAAGACTTAAAAAGTATATATGAATCTTTGACTGTGCAATCAACAAGCTATCGGTCCAAAGTCACAGTAATTGTATACATGTAGCTAGGGACCATTCATGTTTATGGCTGTAGGAGGCATGATGATGATTTTTATGGAGGGCAACACCCACCACCCCAATGTGAACCCCACCCACCCCTCACACACCATTAAAATTTTATGTACAAAGTAAGTGAACCCATTGCATGTCATGTACAAAATCAATGACACACACCCCTCGATAATTTTTAAGCATTTGTTTATAAAAATGTAATGCCGAAATTTATGTACAGAATTGACACCTCCCCTCCCCAGAACAGAATGGGTGACCCCCTTAAAATCATCATAACCCCTCTAGCCATAAATTCTGAACAGTCTGTTATAAGTCTTGGGCGATAAGTTATAACTTGATACTGCTTACTAAGTAAATGTACAGCCTTCAATAACACCGTTTCTATACCATCATAGAATTCCATAGCAGCCATGGAAGTTCCTAGTCTCTTTACCCGTGAAGGTACGGGTTAGAAAATTGGCCTTCAGTAACCCATGCTTGTCGTAAGAGGCAACTAACGGGATCGGGTGGTCAGGCTCGCTGACTTGGTTGACACATGTCATCGGTTCCCAATTGCGCAGATCAATGCTCATGCTTTTGATCACTGGGTTGTCTGGTCCAGACTCGATTATTTACAGACCGCCGTCATATAGCTGGAATATTGCTGAGTGCAATGTAAAACTGAACTCACTCACTCCTAGTCTCTTTATGTTTGATTTGGTGTCTTCATTTCTGTAATCAAATATGCCAGCATATTTGGGAAAGTCATGAGAACTGTGATCACATGTTATTTTCTGTCACGTCTCTATCCAAGCTGATACAGTGTAAAGCATGGATCTGTACTGACATTATTTGGAAGGATTCACTAAGATCTGTGAACTTATATAACACCTGGCATTTACTCAAAGCAGAGGGTAGTTGGATGTATCAATACCAGGGGTATATGCAGCTTTTTGAGAAAGGGGGTGCACACTATTGAGAGGGGGGGGGTTTGCACACTTCATTTTTACCTGAGTTTCAATGGTCATTAAACAAACTTTCAGGACAAAAGAGGGGGTGCGCACCCCTGCACCCCCCCTCTCGATCAGCCTATGAATACTGTATATTCAACACAGGTGTTTGTTCAGAGATTTGGGATAATGCAATGTTGACTTATTTTGGGAAGGTTGTAATCATGCATTTGAAATTTGTCAATTGTTGCCATGGTTTCATGTTTCTGCCTTTATAATTCTTGAAGAGATGCATGTTTTATGTATACCAGCTACTGGTAATGTAATTTTAAAGGTATGTGTTCATCATAAGCAGAGATTTATCTGAATGGATTGTGTCTTCCCCAGCTGGGGTTATGCTGGTTCCCTACTCTGAAACCGAAGATGGACTGGAGACTCACTTCCAGGTGAACTACCTGTCTCACCTGTACCTCACGTCGCTGCTGCTGAACAAGCTGAAAGCCTCTGGTAAACCAGACAGGTGTGCTCACATCATCAACGTGTCCTCCGTTGTACACTGGGTTGCTGATGCCACCGACATCCAGCCAAGGTGAGGAGTCGGACTAGAGCTGATCATTCCTGTCTCTGAGTGTGGTTACCATTCTGGTGCAGAGTTGTGTCCCTTGTTTATGCTAGGATTTGCAGTTTGAGGGTTCAGATCACGATATACTTCCTCATTACTGATTTTCGTATGTTTACATCATACCTAAGTGTGGTTACGATGGTTTTAGCATTTTGGAAAAGTGCAGGGTCATTTTCTGTTTTGGCACCCTGGTAATTTTTTTAGAAAATGCAGCACTGGTTATTCTTGGGCTGTTATTTTTGTTCCCCTTCAGTGTACCTGAATTCCACAGAAATTGTCCCAAATGCATTTTGTGAAGTGTGCTTGAAATGGGTCTGTGTGCCCGTTGTTTCCTGCAGCATAAGACCCGTGAAGGTCTGGGTTAGAATATTGATCTTCAGTAACCCATGCTTGTCGTAAGAGGCGTCGAACGGGATCGGGTGGTCAGGCTCGCTGGCTACATGTCATCGGTTCCCAATTGCGCAGATCGATGCTCATGCTACCGCCGCCATATAGCTGGAATATTGCTGAGTGCGGTGTAAAACTAAACTCATTCACTCACTCCTCCAGCATTGAAGCTGGTATACAACCCAGAATACTGTTCAAACCCTGCTTCACATGAAAAGTAACTAACAAGATTGGTGGTTAATCCTTGTCAATGTATCCAAATGACATAGATTGATGCTGATGATGTCAATCACTGACTTGTCTGGTCTAGACTCGGGTATTTACAGACTGCCATCATATTGCTGGAATATTGTGTGATATTAACAACAAACAAATGAAGTATTCAACTTTCATGCACTCACTCACTCCACTATGGATCTCATAGGGCAGGTGGGGCGGTGGGGTAGCCTAGTGGTTATAGCGTTGGCTCATCACGCCGAAGACCCGGGTTCGATTCCCCACATAGGCACAATGTGTGAAGCCCATTTCTGGTGTCCCCTGCTGTGATATTGCTGGAATATTGCTAAAAGCGCGTTAAACCAAAGTCAGTCAGTCAGTCAGTCATAGGGCAGGTACATGTTCCTGGAAAGATGACTCAAATGACAATACGTGGTTGGTCACCTCCAGGACAGTCCAACTCTCCACTTGTTACATGCTGTATTCTGTATGATAGTTCACAGCAGGTCTTCACAAAAGTTGAAACTGATTAAGCTGGCATGTGTAAACATCACGTGATGTGGGGCGGTGGGGTAGCCTTGTGGCTATAGCGTTCACTCATCACGCTGAAGACCAAGTTCGATCCCTCACATAGGTACAGTGTGTGAAGCCCATTTCTGGTGTCCCCTGCTGTGATATTGCTGGAATATTGCTAAAAGCGCGTTAAACCAAAGTCAGTCAGTCATAGGGCAGGTACATGTTCCTGGAAAGATGACTCAAATGACAATACGTGGTTGGTCACCTCCAGGACAGTCCAACTCTCCACTTGTTACATGCTGTATTCTGTATGATAGTTCACAGCAGGTCTTCACAAAAGTTGAAACTGATTAAGCTGGCATGTGTAAACATCACGTGATGTGGGGCGGTGGGGTAGCCTTGTGGTTATAGCGTTCACTCATCACGCTGAAGACCAAGTTCGATCCCTCACATAGGTACAGTGTGTGAAGCCCATTTCTGGTGTCCCCTGCTGTGATATTGCTGGAATATTGCTAAAAGCGCGTTAAACCAAAGTCAGTCAGTCAGTCAGTCATAGGGCAGGTACATGTTCCTGGAAAGATGACTCAAATGACAATACGTGGTTGGTCACCTCCAGGACAGTCCAACTCTCCACTTGTTACATGCTGTATTCTGTATGATAGTTCACAGCAGGTCTTCACAAAAGTTGAAACTGATTAAGCTGGCATGTGTAAACATCACGTGATGTGGGGCGGTGGGGTAGCCTTGTGGCTATAGCGTTCACTCATCACGCTGAAGACCAAGTTCGATCCCTCACATAGGTACAGTGTGTGAAGCCTATTTCTGGTGTCCCCAGCCGTGATATTGCTTGAATATTGCTAAAACCAAACTCACTCACTCAGGTGATACACATTTACATACTCACGTGTGCACACAATACATTCATGAACTGTGTAGAATTGTGCAACATGCCTGTTGATTTAACGGAGACTTTTTCTTGATATTTTCAGCCACACAAGTATATCTTCGTACTCCCCACATTCGGCATACGCAAGTTCCAAACTTGCTGTGATTATGTCAACCTACATACTCAGCCAGTTGCTGAAGGGAGATAACTCTAATGTGACTGCCAACTGTCTCCATCCTGGAGTTGTCAATACAAATTTGTATGACAATATACACTGGTCAGTTCGATGGGTCATGGATATAATGCGTCATCTGTTCTTCAAGGTACTGTCACGATTGAATCTCATGTCACCAACCTCCTTGGTCTGCAAATGTGGAAGGGTAGTCTAGTGGTTAAAGTATTCACTGTTCCTCTTCACCTTCAAGGGGGTGGGGTAGTCTAGTGGTTAAAGTATTCACTGTTCCTCTTCACCTTCAGGGGGGATGGGTAGTCTAGTGGTTAAAGTATTCACTGTTCCTCTTCACCTTCAGTGGGTGGGTGGGGGTAGTCTAGTGGTTAAAGTATTCACTGTTCCTCTTCACCTTCAAGGGGTGGGGTAGTCTAGTGGTTAAAGTATTCACTGTTCCTCTTCACCTTCAGGGGGTGGGTAGTCTAGTGGTTAAAGTATTCACTGTTCCTCTTCACCTTCAGGGGTGGGGTAGTCTAGTGGTTAAAGTATTCACTGTTCCTCTTCACCTTCAAGGGGTGGGGTAGTCTAGTGGTTAAAGTATTCACTGTTCCTCTTCACCTTCAGGGGGATGGGTAGTCTAGTGGTTAAAGTATTCACTGTTCCTCTTCACCTTCAGGGGGGTGGGGGTAGTCTAGTGGTTAAAGTATTCACTGTTCCTCTTCACCTTCAGGGGTGGGGTAGTTTAGTGGTTAAAGTATTCACTATTCCTCTTCACCTTCAGGGGGTGGGGTAGTCTAGTGGTTAAAGTATTCACTATTCCTCTTCACCTTCAGGGGTGGGTAGTCTAGTGGTTAAAGTATTCACTGTTCCTCTTCACCTTCAGGGGGTGGGGTAATCAAGGGTTAAAGTATTCACTGTTCCTCTTCACCTTCAGTGGGTGGGGTAGTCAAGTGTGAAAGTATTCACTGTTCCTCTTCACCTTCAGTGGGGTTGGTAGTCAAGTGTTAAAGTATTCACTGTTTCTCTTCACCTTCAGGGGTGGGTAGTCAAGTGTTAAAGTATTCACTGTTCCTCTTCACCTTCAAGGGGGTGGGGTAGTCTAGTGGTTAAAGTATTCACTGTTCCTCTTCACCTTCAGTGGGGTGGGTAGTCTAGTGGTTAAAGTATTCACTGTTCCTCTTCACCTTCAGTGGGGTGGGGCAGTCAAGTGTTAAAGTATTCACTGTTCCTCTTCACCTTCAAGGGGGTGGGTAGTCTAGTGGTTAAAGTATTCACTGTTCCTCTTCACCTTCAAGGGGTTGGGTAGTCAAGTGGTTAAAGTATTCACTGTTCCTCTTCACCTTCAGTGGGGTGGGTAGCCAAGTGTTAAAGTATTCACTGTTCCTCTTCACCTTCAGTGGGGTGGGTAGTCAAGTGTTAAAGTATTCACTGTTCCTGTTCCCCTTCAGGGGGTGGGGTAGTCAAGTGTTAAAGTATTCCCCTTCAGGGGGTGGGGTAGTCAAGCGTTATTGTATTCACTGTTTCTCTTCACCTTCAGTGGGGTGGGGTAGTCAAGTGGATAAAGTATTCACTGTTCCTCTTCACCTTCAGGGGGTGGGGTAGTCAAGTGTTAAAGTATTCACTGTTCCTCTTCACCTTCAGGGGTGGGTAGTCAAGTGTTAATGTATTCACTGTTCCTCTTCCCCTTCAGGGGTGGGTAGCCAAGCGTTAATGTATTCACTGTTCCTCTTCACCTTCTCCTGGGATATAGCTTACCTATGTCTAAACTAACGTTGTCACTCTGAGGCGTGAGTGGATCATTATGTACATGTGCCAAGTAAATATATTTCATAATTCTGCATCCACCTTTTTATCAACTTTTTCAGTTCTTTCCACTGATAACTTAGTATATTTTATGAGTTACAAGTATGTAATATTTCACTTTTTTACTTAAGAGAATGGTCAATTCTTACATCAATTTCTCAAAATTGTTCTTTTTCAGAATGCCATTGAAGCTGCTAACAGTGTGGTGTTCTTGGCACTCTCTCCCTTGGTTGAAAGTCATACTGGAGGTTACTATGACAACTGCAAAGTCAGCCAATCAAAGCACTGTACTTACTCTAAGACATGTCAATATAATTTAGAAAAAATGTCTTGTGAACTTCTGGGTATTCAGAGTTTCAGTCAGACATCCTGACCAAATGACTGTCACCATTTTTGTATTACCAATATATTTATTTATAGTCCTAGTCTGTTGGAGCGAATATTGATGGCACTGATGCAACCTTTGTTCCCTTTTGTCCTTGAATCCTCATTGGATTTGTCTTTCTGGGGAATAATTTGAGCGGAAACTGATCTTGTATTAAAAACTTTGTCTTCGAGAAAGATAGATCAATTTGATGCTCAATACTGATTACAAGTTGATCCAAATATTAACATTTGTCTCGCTATCTTGGTTTGATGTTGGATTTCCAGACAAGAACAAATTGCCTTGCCATTCTGATCACAGCTTCACTATCACCATCATCCCGCTGACGAACCTGCTTGAGTTTGGTGACAGAGGACACACTGTCTGTTTTGGCCCAATACAGACACAATGCCATTACATTCAAGTCACCAGTTGTGACAACGTAAACATCTTTTCCCTTTGACCGTCGAAGATGGCTACAGGAAGATCTGGGCTAATACCCATGGTGAACTGAGCCATCCCAGATCATCACACACATGAATTGGGGCTTTGGCACTCAACGCCAACAGCTCTGTCAAGGACATTGGTCCAAGGATGTTTTTCTTAGTGCAACTTCATCACCTTCGGCCCCTGGGATCTGTCAGTCGAAGACATCAATGGAGTGCACATATTCCGGCCTCTGAATTTGTCGACATCAACACAGAGGTAGAGGTGCGACGATCTGAGATGCCCCAAGCTGTTACCCTTGCATGTTAGGTATTGGATGATTGCCTAACTCAGTACCAAGAATATTGCATATCGTAAGGGCAACAACGGTTCCTGATGTTTTGAGCAACAGTTGCAACATAATCTGGATCAACTTATCACCTGTCCTTGGTCGAAAGATGGCGAATACTGGGGAGCAGGCTGGGAGGAAGGTGGTTGGAATACGTGTTCGAGTGAATGTTCTACTTTGTTCTAAACTATTGATAGAGTGAGTGAGTGACTTTAGTTTTAAGCCGCCTTTAGCAATATTCCAGCAATATCACGGCAGCATTTTATGATCGAAGATGGGAGAGATACGGATACTATTGTGTCAATATAAGTGTAGAAATAAGGGGACATCCTGTGTTTCAGTACCATTGATACAGTTATGTATTTGAGTGACCCTGTATATGTGTGTTTTCTATTGTATTATACATGTGTTTCAGTACTTTAGTACAATTACATACTGTGTCGTCTTCTCAAGTCATATTTCTACTCACTGCTCAAAACTATCGTCAAACATATGACTTATATGAAAAGAATACCGACTCAACGTGCACTGGCATATGAAAACTTGGCTGACAGCCTGACACACATGCTCGTTAAAGCGGATATATGTGGCTAGATTTTTTTTGGTACACACGAAAGAACTAAGTCGGGGAAAAGCGACCGTAGGTCAAAAATATTAAATTGAATGTAACCGAATACAATAGCTGTTATCTCTACTGTCATTTTATGGGCATTTGTCTCTGCAAGATTAAGAAGACAGCCAATGTACAGTTACGTCATGTATATTTTGATTTCATGTAATGTATTTGCTAAAATATAATATATCGTTTTGATTGTGCTTTTAAGATTTTCTTTCCGTGTAACATTGTGGAGCTTACATCAGGTGTTCTAGCACCATCCGGGGGACCACACTCCACCCCAGTTTTTGGGATTGGCCTTGGGGTCTTCAGGGGGGTAGTGTGCCGGCACCATGGACTGTCTCCACCCCTCCAGTCTCTGCTTCATGGAGGCCAGGAGGTCGGGGAACTCGGTCGCCAGGTCATGGTGTTCAGTCGGGTCAGCTGGAAGGGGCAATACGTTTTAGTGTTAAACTGGTCCAATGATAAAGTTTCACTACAAACTTGACGTTCAGGTAGCCCATTTATACACGTTGGCTCCCGTCTAAGCAAACTAAAGAGTAAAACAAATGGACGATTCAGTCATCTTTATTTAGATTATGGGTGTATGTGAAAACGTATTTTGAACCAAATACACATTTTACACAATACAACAGGTGTTTTAACACCATCCGGGGGACCACACTCCACCCCAGTTCTTGGGATCACCCTTGGGGTCTCTAGGGGGGTAGTGTGCCGGCACCATGGACTGTCTCCACTTCTCCAGTCTCTGTTTCATGGAGGCCAGGAGGTCGGGGAACTCGGTCGCCAGGTCATGGTGTTCAGTCGGGTCAGCTGGAAGGGGCATATACGTTTTAGTGTTAAACTTGATAATGCTGCCAACTCAAAATATCTTCAAATTCATAATACTGTAGTCTACATAAGTCCACACATGAAATGCCCGTTTTGCTGGGTGCTCCCTGGGCTGTGACCCATGCTTGTCGTAAACGGTGACTAACGGGTCGGGTGGTCAGGCTCGCTGACTTGGTTGACACATGTCTTTGTATCCCAATTCATGCTGTTGATCACTGGATTGTCTGGTCTTGGCTCGATTATTTACAGACAGCTACCATACAGCTGGAATATTGCTGAATGTGGCGTTAAACAACAAACCAAACCATCCATCCACCTCAGAGATCTAGTTGACCTACCATCATGAACCCTGACATACCTGTAATGTTATACAGCTGGTATAAAGGCCATGTCTTTTTGTCCACTTGGATATCTTCATCCAACCTCGGCAATGGGTACCAGTCGTTGTAGGGGCCGGGTTTGCCGTGTATCAGCTTCAGATCCCCATACCTAGGGGAGACAACACATATCTTCACCCGTACACTGCACATGTCTCTAATCAGGGTAGGAAAGTGTCAAATGTATGGTCAGCTTATATACTAACACAAATAGGTAAATAAGTCCATGGTAGTGAATGGATCTAGGCATTGACTATAATAAAATATGTCAATGGAGTATCACGGATGGGAAAACTGGATTAGCAACAAACCTGATGGCCGAGTTGTTCGCGAGGTCATCTATGTTGTACACAAACTCCTGCCTGTTGCTGGGCGAGTTCCGACTCAGCATGTCCCACTGGTTCACGCCATCCAAGCCAGGGTCTGAGATGACAAGCAGTTAATGTCAATACCATAAGGAGAGTGTTGGGAGAAACAAATGGCTCAAGACGGTTGGTTGCCCTGACCATGATACGCATCATATTATAATCAAAACTCCAAATACAATGATTGGAGTATTGGTAGTTTATGTAGCTGATTTGGTCATATACGTTTCGTCATGGCTGTATGATTTTTGCATTAATAAATCATACATGGGAAACCCATTATCAATATCACAGTTCTAATAAAGCACATTTTTGCCCTGAACAAATATAGTTAAAGTACGAGGACGCTCGCGTCCGAGTGCTTTAACGTTATAATAGTTCAGGGCAAAAATGTGCTTGTTCCCATGTTCAGGTAGTTTATTACACTATATATGGGGGTAGAGCGAACTGTATTTCTTTCCTCAGATGCCAAATTTAATACACACAGGGATTAATCAAGGCAGAAAACAATCAGAAAAGCGACGGTGTCGGTGACCTAAATTAACCATCCTCGTTCTGGGCTAGCTGACGGGCTCTTCCAGTGACGTGTCTGCTCCCCTACGTTAAGACGCACGTTGCCGTGAAAACAACGTAATTCAATCGCATCTGTGATTAACGTAAACCATAATAGCAATATGGATGTCGCGTTTCTACTACCAATGTAAGTTTAGAACCCTAAATCAGATGAAGCTGGAGTCACGCGACATTCCACGGATGCATTGTGGAACTGTAAACATTGCGAACGTTGCCGTGTCTATAATTGTGAGTCGAGCTGAGACATTTCCTTTCTGTCTAAAAGCAAAAAAGTAATGTTTCCACCAGTGATGTTAGCCGAGTGAAGCAACTGCAAACCGAGAAACGGAGACCGTAGGAGACTGTACGAGGCGATGACAACTGACATGCATCGTGACGTCGGTTACCAAGGGTACGTTTGATAACGAGGTGACAGACGAGCAATGGCATATTGACGTCAACACAGTGTGACGTCATGCAAAAACTGCACTTTATCGCCTTATAAAGTACTGTCGGTGCCATTGATCCTTTAGAAAAGTATCTTAGAAATCCTGGTATAGTAGGAATAATGCAAAAATGTCATACACTCAACTCACTCACTAACTGGCTCACTCATTCACTCACTCACCTGGTCGACCCCCAGCCAGGTGGAGGAGTGTTGGGAACCAGTCAACTGCGTGTATCATTCTGCAACACACAAACTGGCTGTTTGCTACAAAAGGCAAATGTGCCTAGTAATTTCCTAAAGCGAGCAAGACACTGAAAGAACTATTCAGCCAGGACTAAACACAGGCCCGTGAAGGACATGAGTCATACACTTTTCATCATTTATCAGTGGCCACACATAAGACAATATATCATTGATCAGCGAGGGCGTGGCTTGAATACAAACTGTTTCAGAAATGGTTGTCAATTACACATTTTCTTGCGTCAAAGTTTCAATTTATATTCAACTGACACAATCAAGTGCTGATTTATGTTTTGAAATATATGGCGACTACCAGTGATGACTCACCTTCTCCCAGTGTAGCCCACCCCGAATGATAACTCACCCAATGTTCGTGCAACCTACCCTTAATGATGACTCACCCAATATTCGTGAAACCTACCCTTAATGATGACTCACCCAATACTCATGAAGCCTACCCTTAATGATGACTCACCCAATGCTCGTGAAACCTATCTCTAATGATGACTCACCCAATGATCGTGAAGCCTACCCCGAATGATGACACACCAATGCTCGTGAAGCCTACCCTTAATGATGACACACCAATGCTCGTGAAGCTATCTCTAATGATGACTCTCGCCCAATACCCCGAATGATGACACCCAATGCTCGTGAAACCCCTACCTAATGATGACTCACTCTAACGCTCGTGAGGCCTATGAAGCCTACCCTGAATGATGACACACCCAATGCTCGTGAACCCCACTCCTAATGATGACTCACCCAATATTCGTGAAGCCTACGCCTAATGATGACTGACTCAATGCTCGTGAAGGCCTACTCCGAATGATGACTCACCCAATATTCGTGAAGCCTACGCCTAATGATGACTGACTCAATGCTCGTGAAGGCCTACTCCGAATGATGACTCACCCAATATTCGTGAAGCCTACGCCTAATGATGACTCAACCAATACTTATGAAGCCTACCCTTAATGATGACTCACCCAATGCTCGTGAAACCTATCTCTAATGATGACTCACCCAATGTTCGTGAAACCTACCTCTAATGATGACTCACCCAATGCTCGTGAAACCTATCTCTAATGATGACTCACCCAATGCTCGTGAAACCTACCTCTAATGATGACTCACCCAATGCTCGTGAAACCTACCTCTAATGATGACTCACCTATGTTCGTGAAACCTACCTCTAATGATGACTCACCCAATACTCATGAAGCCTACCCTTAATGATGACTCACCCAATGCTCGTGAAACCTATCTCTCATGATGACTCGCCCAATGTTCGTGAAACCTACCTCTAATGATGACTCACCTATGTTCGTGAAACCTACCTCTAATGATGACTCACCCAATGCTCGTGAAGCCTACCCCGAATGATGACACACCAATGCTCGTGAAGCCTACCCTTAATAATGACACACCAATGTTCGCGAAGCCTACCCCGAATGATGACACACCCAATGCTCGTGAACCCCACTCCTAATGATGACTCACCCAAGGCTCGTGAAGTCTACCCGTATTGATGACTCACCCAATGCTCGTGAAGTCTACACGGACTCACCCAATGCTCGTGAAGCCTACCCGTAATGATGACTCACCCATTGCTCGTGAGGCATACCCGTAGTGATGACTCTCCCAATGCTCGTAAAGTCTACCCGTAATGATGACTCATTCAATGCTCGTGAAGTCCACCCCAAATGATGATTCACTCCGTGCTGGTGTAGCCTACCCTTAATGAGGACTCACCCGATGCTCGTGTAACACGAACTCCTAAGGATGGCTAACCCTGTCGATGACTCACCCTGTGTTGGTGTAGTTCAACTTCTCCAACAACGTCTTACTGTACACGAACGCCGTCCCTTTGGTCCCTCCTTCCCACAGAGTCTTCTTGCCTCCTCGGAGAGGCAGGTTGTTCGACCCAGCGTAAGTAGGACCACCGTTCTGTTTCAATACATTTTATCATTACTCATTCTGTAACCGATATTTACATTAATGTCCCTGCTACTTACTTATTTAACTCTAGTCATAAAACCACATTAAAGAGTTAAAGCGTTCACTCGTCACGCCGAACCCCCGGGTTCGATTCTCCACACGGGTACAATGTGTGAAGCCCATTTCTGTTCCCCGCCGTGATATTGTTGGAATATTGCAACAAGCGGCGTTAAACCCAACTCATTCACTCACTTTCCCATAAAACCCTGTACGCCCCGTTGTTGACACGCTTACCTCATAAGTCTTTGGACCAATATTACCAATACTACCAATACTGCCAATACCACCAATACTACCAATACTACCAATACTACCAATACTGCCAATACTGCCAATACTACCAATACTGCAAATACTACCAATACTACCAATACTACCAATACTACCAATACTGCAAATACTGCCAATGCTACCAATACTAACAATACTGCCAATACTACCAATACTATCAATAGTGCCAATACTGCCAATACTACCAATACTGCCAATACTACCAATACTGCCAATACTACCAACACTGCAAATGCTACCAATACTACCAAAACTGCCGTAGTGCCAATACCGCTGCCATACTACCAATCACTGCCAATACTGCCAATGCCTACCAATACTACCAATACTGCTAATACTACCAAATACTGCCAATACTACCAATACTGCCAATACTACCAATACCATGCTGCCACTACCATACTGCAAATACTACCAATACTGCCAATACTACTGCAAATACTACCAATACTGCAATACTACCAATACTACCAATACTGCCAATACCATTAATACTGCAACAATACCAATACTGCCAGTACTACCAATCACTACCAATACTGCCAATTATATCAATACTACCAATACCAATTGTACCAACCGCAAATACTACCAATACTACTAATACTAATATTACTACTACCAATACTACCAATACTACAAATACTACCATACTACTACCAATACTACCAATACTACCAATACTCGCCAATGCCACCAATACCGCCAATACTACCAATACTGCCAATACTGTCTGCACTACCACTACCATCACTACTGCTATGCCAATACCACCAATACCAATACTGCCACTACCATCATGCACCAATACCGGCCAATACCGTGCCAATGTCACTACCAATACTGCACTAATACTGCAAATACTCGCCAATACCGGGCCATTACCGCCAATAATACCAATATCCAATACTACCAATACTCACCAATATCACATCACTGCTACTACCAATACTACCAATACTGCCAATACTACGTATACCAGTCTGCAGATGACACGATTGCGCAAGGACCGGCATTTAACTAAGGAAACCCCAGTTATGTGTCCCCGTCAAGTTGACATACTAACGCACGTCGGTGGTGAAGACAAGAAGGAGGTTGTCTATGAGGCCGCTGTCTCGTAGTGCCTGGGTGATGTTGCCGATCGCCTCATCCAGTGCCGATACCATGCCTGGCATGTACAGAAGGAATGATATAAACATAGCGTCCTGCAGAGTTTGAGTGTGTCAGAGATCAAACCAATGGTCAGCAATGGCCTGGCATGTACAGAAGGAATGATATAACATGGCATCCTGCACAGTTTGAGTGTGTCAGAGATCAAACCAGTGGTCACCAATGGCCACCGCATGTACAGAAGGAATGATAAAACATGGCGTATGGCCTTGGCATGTACAGAAGGAATGATATAACATGGCATCCTGCACAGTTTGGGCGTGTCAGAGAGCAAATCAGTGGTCAACAATGGCTGGCATGCACAGAAGGAACGATATATAACTTTGGCGTCTTGCAGGGTTTAAGTGTATCAGAGAGCAAAACCAATGGCCGACAATGGTCTGGTATGTACAGAAGGAATGATATAACATGGCGTCCTGCAGAGTTTGAGGTAAGCCAGAGATCAAACCAGTGGGTCAACAATGGCCTGGCATGTACAGAAGGAATGACATAACATAGCGTCCTGCAGAGTTTGAGTGTGTCAGAGATCAAACCAATGGTCAGCAATGGCCTGGCATGTACAGAAGGAATGATATAACATGGCAAGCAAACCAGTGGTCAACAATGGCCTGGCATGTACAGAAGGAATGCTATAACATGGCGTCCTGCAGGGTTTGAGTGTGTCAGAGATCAAACCAGTGGTCACCAATGGCCTGGCATGTACAGAAGGAATGATATAACATGGCGTCCTGCAGGGTTTGAGTGTGTCAGAGATCAAACCAGTGGTCACCAATGGCCTGGCATGTACAGAAGGAATGATATAACATGGCATCCTGCACAGTTTGGGTGTGTCAGAGATCAAACCAGTGGCCAACAATGGCCTGGCATGTACAGAAGGAATAATATAACATGGCGTCCTGCAGCGTTTGGGCGTATCAGAGAGCAAACCAATGGTCGACAATAGTCACCAACTATGATGACAGAGGGTCACTGACAGATGAACTAAATCAGTCATTACTCGGTTGATGTGACATAGGAATATATTCCTTCTTTCGCCACTGAGACAAAACAACAAAATTCACCACTCAGCAATGTCATCAGGTCATCAAGACAAATTGTCATCGCATCTTACAATGTTAGGATCTTTTGTCAATGGTATCATCGAGTTTCTCGGACCCGAAGTGAATTGTAGACAACTACCATCATGTAGCAACGATGGCAGAGGTTCACTGATGAACGAAATAAGCCATAATTAACGGATCGTGAGAGGTGTTGGTGCTGACGGAATGCGTACCTACCTTCCCCATCGTGATGACCTAACACCCGTCAGCGAGCCTGACCACCCGATCCCGTTACTCGCCTCTTACGACAAGTGTGGGTTGGTGAAGACCATTCCATCCCGGATCTTCACGGGTCACTGTCCTCTGTATACAAGTATACGTGCCTGTCAGAGTCGTCAGCACCACCTGGTGTTCAGTGTTAAACTCCCAAGGGACAATGGCATAAATTACCGCAATATGTCCTCCTTTGTGTCGTCTGGATGTTCTTGTACATATCTTCAAATCGTTGTGGAACCTGAAACATGACGCAAGATATTATCGTGCAATTGCCCCAAGATACATATTCAGATACATTCAGAACACTCTGGCGGAGAGAGAGATCTTGTGTCGTATTGCGGTACTGTATTCTATGTGTATGTGTGTATATCATCTTATGTTCTATAGCGGCACTGTCCGATGTGTGTATACCATTTTGTGTGGTATAGCTTTACATCGTACTGTCCCACTATAGTACACAAGATGGTATACACATTGTACTGTCCCGCGATACGACACCCGATGGTATATACACATCGTACATTACCGCTATAGAACACAAGATGGTATACACATCGTACTCTACCGCTATAGCACACGTATAGCAGCAGTAGTACCAGTACACATCTTGTGTCGTAAAGCTCTTTAGTACGATGTATACCATCTTGTGTTGTATAGCTGGACAGTACGATGTGTATACCATCTTGTGTTCTATAGCGGGACAGTACGATGTGTATACCATCTGAGTTCTATAGTGGTTCTGAGTGATGGTACTGTACAATGTGATCTACATGTAGTGATGGGTCACGATGTTCGGGGTATCTGATCTACCTGTAGTGATGGGTCACGATGTGTGTACGGGGTGTATCTGAGCTACCTGTAGTGATGGGTCACGATGTGTATACCGGTTCTATCTGATCTACCTGTAGCGGTTCATGGACAGACTGGAAGGGCAGGTACAGGTACAGGGGTTTGGTCTTGTCGTGGGTCCTGATGATTTCTTCAGCTCGCGAGGCAAACGTCATCTGAAACAAACACATCCAGTCGGGAAACCATTAACTTAGTTTCAAAATCTGGTTCCAACTACCAAAGATCGGAAATCTGACCTTTTTGGTTTGCTAGTTTGATTAACCACGTCTTAGCATTTGGCCTATAACTTTCTACTGGCCCGAACCGTGAGTATGGTCGTTTAATGATTGGCCGTCTGTTGATTGCTCTGAATCAATATTTGGTGGCCATCTAGGGACTGCTCTGCAATCAGTGTTGCTCACTGTCTAATGCTTATTCAATAACGTACCGCGGAGTAAGGTCCACTGTAATTTCTTGCCACTGTTTTATTTAACCGGAAGTCAAACCCACCTGCAAAACACAAATACAGACATGAATGTGTCGGGGTAAAATAGTAACAATCCACACATCATGCTTTTTCCAGATAATTATATTTAGTGGTTTCCAAGGTCGAGTATTACTATATGAACATCAGTTATCTCCCCTAACTTTGCAAGGTGCAGAGTTGCACCATGCATATATTTAGGATAAGGCACATGGAAATGGTGCCCTTTGGGCAAGACCATGACAAGCCACAAAATCATGGCAGGGCACATGCTATCTGATCAAGATGTTTTGAGAGAAATCTCCGTCCAGAGCGAAGATGATGACTGGACCCATGTTCCCAACAATAAAGAAACTTCTCAAGGATCTGATTCTGACATTTCTTGACATTTAAGTGTTAAAAATATCACTTTTTCACTCTTTTATTATTTGGAATGGGTTATCATGTACTTGCAAAACTGATCATTTTGTGAATTTTGATATTCCAATATCCACCCAATTTGGAAAGCCTTTCGTGTAAATTCTTCTATTATGACTAAACAGATCATATGCACTTAGAAACACATTACTTAACTGTTTGTATGCTCTGGAGAGCACTAAAGCTGAGATACACAACAAAAGATGGGTTATCACATTTTTGGTACAAATACAATGCCACAATTTGAGGGATGTCATTGTAAACCCACATCCATCTTTGAAAGTGAAGTTATTTTTTATTACAAAAACTAACTAACCCTAAATAAACATGTAGCAAAGCACTTTGCATGAAATTTGATCATACGCATCGCATATGCATTTGTGCACAATGAACGTTTTCACTTTTTGCATGCTTTTTGACACCTGAAGTTCACACACCTGATGTTGAAAATTGGAGATCGGTTGATTATTCTCCAGCCTCTGAATGTTGAGGAAACACGTTAATTTCAGCCTAAACTGCGCGTACGCCATGCCACGGCTTACATAAAAAATCAGCGTCTCTATGTCGTGGACATGCTGGAGACTGGAATGACCCAATATGAAGTGACCAGACATTTTGGTGTCCATCGAAACACGATCTGATCTCTATGGAGATGTTTTCAACATAATGGGTACATGGGGGGAACGGTGTGACATAACGTCGGCAAGACAACCACATTCGACTGACCCATCTAAGGAATCAAATCCAGACTGCCAATTTGACTGCTCAGACCATTCCTGGCGTACGTCCAATCAGCTCCTGTACTCAACCGGCTGAGGGAGCACAACCCTCTGCCCCGACAGTCTGCAATACGTTCAATTTTGCTCAAACGTCACCGACAGACACAGAAATGTAACTTTAAACTTCAGCAAGATAATGCCCGTCCACATGTCGCTCGTGTTGTAACATATCTCCTGAGACAGCAGAACATTCCGGTACTTCTCTGACCAGCTGTTTCTCCTGACCTGTCCCCTATCAAGGGATGAAATGGAGCGACGTTTACGTCAAGCCCAGAATCAGCCATTAGCGTTAGCTGAATTGGGACAAGCGTTGGTTCAGACATGGAACATTCCCCAAGCTTTCTTCAATCGCTTAGTGTCGTTTTGCATCGTCGTTGTCCAGCCTGCATCAACGCCATATTATAATGGTCTAACTGAGAACGAAGGGTACAGTCGGGTTTCCACATGCGAAGCCTATGTATAAGTTTCCCGTTTCTACAAACCAAAGTTGCTGCCTGATACTGGTCAACTTCTGTGAAGGAACACGCTGGACGAAGGTGAATATAACATACTTCCTTTCAAAACATTTTCCATACTGTTTAAAGGTACTGTTTACACATGAACTGATGTTTTGTAAAAAAAATTCGTAGCGTGTCTCCTTTGTAAGTACTGGCAATAATGAATAATGGCCGCCGGGTAGTCCGAGTGGATCATTTCTGACAGGTCGTTGCGACATACCCGGAATATTGCTGACTGTGCCGAAATCAAAAGGAAACAACACATATGTTGACTTTATGTCTTTTATGTCTGAGATGGTTCCTTCACATAACTAGCCGCGAAAACCCGGGCTAGTTATGGACTTCACCACCCATGCTTGTCGTAAAAGGGATCGGGTGGTCAGGCTCGCTGACTTGGTTGGCACATGTCATCGAATCCCATTTGCGTAGATCGATGCTCATGCTGTTGATCACTGGATTGTCTGGTCCAGAGTCGATTATTTACAGACCGCCGCCATATAGCTGGAATATTGCTGAGAGCCATGTTAAACAACAAAGCAAGCAAGCAACTAAACCAACCAACCAGCTAACCAACCAACCTTCACATAACTGCGTTTCTTGTACCATGCATGTGTTTGAATTAAAGCAGTGTTACCAGCAACCTTCTCTACCTCTGGTGTGAGTGTAGTAGTCTTCTGCTCCAATATAATAGCCCAGGAAGGAGTCGAAGCCACGCATTGTAGGGGTGTATTTCCAGTTACAGAACCCGAGATGCCATCTAATAAAAACAAATACTCCACATGGAAATAGCAATGGATGTGGCATGTCCCTGATCATAGTGTATGTTTTTTGTTTTAGTGATACTCCTGTGTCATCACGGTAACCTGCAAATGATCGAATCTGGACCAGGCGAACCAGTGATACGCAATAACGTCCAAACCGTGGCTGACCAGCCAATACAAATAAAGCTAGGTTTCATGTGTACGTATTGTCTGCGTAATTGCGTGATGCGTATATTACGTGTGCATAGTGTCCAATTCCTTATGAATAATGGCTGCGCGATGTGTTAAATCAAATCCTTCTTTTCCGGGAGATCGTACTGATCACAATTGCTGTCAACAATGCCACCTTGTTTCTCTAACAACGCTACAGAACTAACAGACATAACAGATGATGAAGAGGATGTGGTTACTGCAGATTTAGTCTACTGTTACGTGAAAACAAACCAACAAAAAACAACAACCGAAGGTACCGGCTGTGGGTTCATGAACTCCTGAGACAAACAAGGACAGTTCAGTTAATTGTTCAAGCAGTAACTCGGCACAAAGTGTTGTTTACGCATCACGCACTACGCATCACGCACACATGGAAACCCGGCCTAAGTCGCATACATTTATGCTTACGTAACTCACTTGCCCACTGCGTGTGTCGCATAGCCGAGCTCCTTCAGCTTCTGTGGCAGCAGAGTGAAGTTGGCGGGTACATACCCCGGTATCGACGACTGGATTACTTTGTGCTGAAATACAACACACAACCATTTTGGAATAGTATGTAAATAGTCCTGAATGTTTTATAGTATTAAACAACTCGGGTATGTCAACCGGTATCAGCGCCTGAATTATTGCATGTTGTAACAGAAGAAACCCTTCTCACACGGACAGATTGCAATCCAGGATGCGCAAATCAAAAATCACTTAAGAAGGTTTAAATTTACTGAAGTTAAATTGAATGAGGGAGTGAGTTAGCGAGTGAGTGAGTGAGTGGGTGAGTGAGTCGGTGATTGATTGAGAGAGTGAGTGAGTGAGTGAGTAGGTGTGTGTGTGTGTGGTATGTGAGGGATTTAGCGAGTGAATGAGTGAGTTGGCGAGTGAGTGAGTGACCCACCTGTAGTCCCGTGTGGTAGGGATAATATCCAGTCATGAAGCAGTTTCGGGACCTGGAAGAAAACCACACCATCAGTAGTACAACTGAATATGCAAAATTCATTTGTAAAATAAACGGTTTGAATCCGATTTGATGGCAGAGATTGGTTGAGGTTTGACTTCATGAAAATGACGGAGCCAAGTCAGGATCTCATGACATAAAAATGTTATGTGAATGATAAGTGGGCTCTACAAAGATACAATCCAAAGACCGTCGATTTTGCTGTAACTGCATTTGCATACCTTTGTACATACCTGGGCAATATTGTCTAAGATGAGTGGCTCTGTCTTGCATTGCTTATGTGTCCATGGTATCATAGGTATCAAATACGTGTGCATGGTATTATAGGTATTAAATATGTGTGCATGGTATCATAGGTATCAAATCTGTTTGAATGCTATCACAGGTATCAAATATATTTGCATGGTATCATAGGTATCAACTATGTTTGCACGGTATCATAGGTATCAAATATGTTTGCATGGTATCATAGGTATCAAATACGTGTGCATGGTATCATGGGTATCAATATGTGTGCACCTTGATGAGATGTTATTAAAATTTATGACATAACCTTTTCCGTAAATAACAAGTTTATTGTTCTTGTCCATCGATGTGCCATATCAGGAAATACGTTAATCTGTTTTGTACACTTATATTCAATGAACAGGACTTACAGTACTGCTGTACGTAAGAGGAGTCCAGTATCACTCCCTGAATGGCTACACTGTCGATGTCTCGTAACACGACTTACGGTGAAAACATGTACTGTGCGTAGGAGTTCAGTATCACTCCCTCAAGGGCTACACTGTCAATGTGTCGTAACACGACTTACGGTGAAAACATGTACTGTATGTAGGAGTTCAGTATCACTCCCTGAAGGGCTACACTGTCGATGTGTCGTAACATGACTTACGGTGAACACACGGGCTGTACGTAGGAGGAGTTCAGTATCACTCCCTGAATGGCTACACTGTCAATGTCGTAACACGACTTACGGTGAAAACATGTTCTGTGCGTAGGAGTTCAGTATCACTCCCTGAATGGCTACACTGTCAATGTGTCGTAACACGACTTACGGTGAAAACATGTTCTGTGCGTAGGAGTTCAGTATCACTCCCTGAATGGCTACACTGTCAATGTGTCGTAACACGACTTACGGTGAAAACATGTACTGTATGTAGGAGTTCAGTATCACTCCCTGAATGGCTACACTGTCAATGTGTCGTAACACGACTTACGGTGAAAACATGTTCTGTGCGTAGGAGTTCAGTATCACTCCCTGAATGGCTACACTGTCGATGTGTCGTAACACGACTTACGGTGAAAACATGTTCTGTGCGTAGGAGTTCAGTATCACTCCCTGAAGGGCTACACTGTCAATGTGTCGTAACACGACTTACGGTTAAAACATGTACTGTATGTAGGAGTTCAGTATCACTCCCTCAAGGGCTACACTGTCGACGTGTCATAACATGACTTACGATGAAAACACGTACTGTACGTAGGAGGAGTTCAGTATCACTCCCTCAAGGGCTACACTGTCGATGTGTCGTAACATGACTTACGGTGTACACACGTATTGTACGTATGAGGAGTTCAGTATCACTCCCTGAAGGGCTACACTGTCGATGTGTCGTAACACGACTTACGGTGAACATACGTACTGTACGTATGAGGAGTTCAGTAATACTCCCTGAAGGGCTACACTGTCAATGTGTCGTAACATGACTTACGGTGAACACACGGGCTGTACGTAGGAGGAGTTCAGTATCACACCCTGAATGGCTACACTGTCGATGTGTCGTAACATGACTTACGGTGAACAGACGTACTGTACGTATGACGAGTTCAGTATTACTCCCTGAAGGGCTACACTGTCGATGTGTCGTAACATGACTTACGGTGAACAGACGTACTGTACGTATGACGAGTTCAGTATTACTCCCTGAAGGGCTACACTGTCGATGTGTCGTAACATGACTTACGGTGAACACACGGGCTGTACGTATGACGAGTTCAGTATCACACCCTGGCGGGCCAGACTGTCGATGTTTGGAGTAATCATCTGAGGGTTGTGAAATCCTACATCGTTCCATCCTGGTCATAGGAATGTGACGAAATATTTGTGTTTGAGCAAGTCTCATACAATAACTGCTGTCATCATTGAATCGTAGCACCACAGAGCTGTGAACTCTGATAAGCCAACAGCATTGGCTTATACCATGAATACACAATTCCATTTGGTAAATGGTCAAACGTAACATATGTTATAGCCGCGCTGGCTGAGCGGGTTAGATCGCTGACGTTGTGTGGCGATTTGGTACCTGACTCTGAGAGTGATGGTTCTAATTCGAGAAGGGACTCAACCTAACAAAAGTACGTTAATCGGTACCTTTCTAAGAATGTGCAATCCCAAATATACCATATGCTACCTGTGTAATATCATAATAACGTGCACAATCATTCTACGATATAGTCAATATAGTTATGCTTTAAGGGTACAGAACTACGTCATAATGTATAAGCCAACAGAGTTGTAATATGACTTACGGGTATGCAGAACTACTTTATACTATGTAGCTAACAGAGATGCGTTATACAATTAAAGCATACAGAACTACGCCATACTATATAAGCCAACAGAGGAGTTGTGTTATAACAACTTGCAGAATAACGATAGACTACATACGTAACAGAATAGTGTTATAATACAAAAGCACACAGTTGGCATAGTTGTGTTATACTACGGCATAGTATATATCGCCAACAGAGTTGTGTTATACTATTATACTATAAACACCTACAGAAGATAGTTGTGTTATACTTTAAACACATACGGAAGATTATACTATATAGTTGGCATAGTTGTGTAATACTATGAACACATACAGAAGCTTATACTATATAGTTAAGATAGTTGTGTTATGCTATAAACACATGCAGAAGGTTATACAATATAGCTAAGATAGTTGTGTTATACTATAAACACATACAGAAGGTTATACAATATAGCTATGATAGTTTTGTTATACTATAAACACATACAGAAGGTTATACAATATAGCTAAGATAGTTGTGTTATACTATAAACACATACAGAAGGTTATACAATATAGCTAAGATTATACTATAGCTAATAGTTGTTATACTATAAACACATACAGTTAGAAGGTTAAACACATACAGAAGGTATACAATATAGCTAAGATAGTTGTGTTATACTATAGATACAGAAGGTTATACTATATAGCTAAGATAGTTGTGTTATACTATATACAATATAGCTAAGATAGTTGTGTTATACTATAAACACTTACAGAAGCTTATACCATAAACACATACAGAAGGTTATACAATATAGCTAAGATAGTTGTGTTATACTATAAACACTTACAGAAGGTTATACAATATAGCTAAGATAGTTGTGTTATACTATAAACACTTACAGAAGGTTATACAATATAGCTAAGATAGTTGTGTTATACTATAAACACATACAGAAGGTTATGCATAAACACATAAGGTTAGAAGGTTATGCAATATTAGCTAAGATAGTTGTGTTATACTATAAACACATACAGAAGGTTATACTATAAAAACACATACAGAAGGTTATACAATATAGCAATATAGCTAAGATAGTTGTACAATATAGCTAAGATAGTTGTGTTATACTATAAACACATACAGAAGGTTATACAATATAGCTAAGATAGTTGTGTTATACTATAAACACATACAGAAGGTTATACAATATAGCTAAGATAGTTGTATTATACTTTAAACACATACAGAAGGTTATACAATATAGCTAAGATAGTTGTATTATACTTTAAACACATACAGAAGATTATACTACAGAGCCAACAGAGCTATGTTCCACCACACACATGCAGTCCGTGTTATGCGGCACTGACTTACAGTTACCCCAGACTTTATGGAGCTGCATCACACCATAACAGCCTATAGAGTTTGTGATTCGATATCAGTCTACTTAGCTGTGCTATACTGTGGTCTTGTGCTACGTAATTTTCTCTAATCAATCTAAGCCAAGACCGACTGACTGAGTTTGGGGTTTTACGCCGCTTTTAGCAATATTCCAGCAACTTCACGGCGGGGGACACCAGAAATGGGCTTCACACATTGTACCCATGTGGGGATTCGAACCCGGGTCGTCGGCGTGACGAGCCAACGCTTTTACCACTAGGCTACCCGACCATCCCTCTAAGCCAAGAGACCTATGTTATATTATGTCAGCCAATGAGATATGTCATATGATATACTTCTAGTTATCGAGAGAGTGATACGATACAAGCCATTACGACTATGTTAAACGATAAAATCCAACAGAAATTAAAGAAAGAGGCACCTGAAATGTACATGTGTATAAGTATATATATGAAAATAAACACTTACCAAGATCATCCGCCACAATGAACACTATGTGGGGTGGTTGCACACTAGAGGCGGCGGGGACGACCCACAGGGTACACACTACCGCCAGCGACGCTACCAACCTCTCCATTGTAGAGTATGCAAGAAACACTGATAAGACACCGTATCTCTGTCTGGAATGTGTGTTAAACCGTCAATACCTTGCCCAACTTTGTTATACACCTGTTACAATGACCGTCATGTGATAGATAACAGTGCACCAAGAATGTTGGTAAAATGTAAAGTATTTGTAGCTCTGTGTATCCGCACGATTGTCACGTGACAACCGGCTGAAGCGGAATGTGCCTTTGGTAGCCGGGAAAGAAAATGTGGCCGGGTTAATGGGTGATTTAAAAAAATCCTCTTAAACCGAAACCATGTTTCGCTATTTGTGGTTAAAGAGTTCGCTCGACACGCCGAAGACCCGGGTTCGATTCCCCATATAGGTACAATGTGTGAAGCCCATTTCTGGTGTCCCCCGCTGTGATATTGCTGGAACATTGCTAAAACCGGCGCAAAACCATTCTCACTCACTCACTCACTCACTGCACCACAAGTAGTGCATTTGTGACGCATTTTACTAGGATTTCCGCACTTTGCTAAACCAAATGAAAATAACCAACACGAGTCGTACAGTTGTGTTGGTTGTGCTATCGCGATCTGGCTGCCTGGTCCAAAGCTACGGGACACAATGTATGGCTGTCTGGTTGTGCTTTCACTATCTGGCTGCCTGGTCCAAAGGTACGGGACACAATGAATGGCTGTCTGGCTGTGCTATCACTATCTGGCTGCCTGGTCCAAAGCTACGGGACACAATGTATGGCTGTCTGGTTGTGCTATCACTATCCGGCTGCCTGGTCCAAAGGTACTGGACACAATGTATGGCTGTCTGGTTGTGCTATCACTATCTGGCTGCCTGGTCCAAAGGTACGGGACACAATGTATGGCTGTCTGGCTGTGCTATCACTATCTGGCTGCCTGGTCCAAAGCTACGGGACAAAATGTATGGCTGTCTGGCTGTGCTATCGCTATCTGGCTGCCTTGTCCCTTAGCTACGGGACACAATGTATGGTTGTCTGGCTGTGCTATCACTATCTGGCTGCCTGGTCCAAAGGTACGGGACACAATGAATGGCTGTCTGGTTGTGCTATCACTATCTGGCTGCCTGGTCCAAAGCTACGGGACACAATGTATGGCTGTCTGGCTGTGCTATCACTATCTGGCTGCCTGGTCCAAAGCTACGGGACACAATGTATGGCTGTCTGGCTGTGCTATCGCTATCTGGCTGCCTTGTCCCTTAGCTACGGGACACAATGTATGGCTGTCTGGCTGTGCTATCACTATCTGGCTGCCTGGTCCAAAGCTACGGGACACAATGTATGGCTGTCTGGTTGTGCTATGGCTATCTGGCCGCCCGGTCCAATGATAAAGTTTGACTACAAACTTGACGTTGAAGTAGCCCATTTATACACGTTGGCTCCCGTCTAAGCAAACTAAAGAGTAAAACAAATGGACGATTCAGTCATCTTTATTTAGATTATGGGTGTAAGTGAAAACGTATTTTGAACCAAATACACATTTTACACAATACAACAGGTGTTTTAACACCATCCGGGGGACCACACTCCACCCCAGTTCTTGGGATCACCCTTGGGGTCTTCAGGGGGGTAGTGTGCCGGCACCATGGACTCTCTCCACCCCTCCAGTCTCTGTTTCATGGAGGCCAGGAGGTCGGGGAACTCGGTCGCCAGGTCATGGTGCTCAGTCGGGTCAGCTTGAAAAGGGACAATAAATATGTTTGGTTGTTCATGTTTTTAAGTTACCCAGGTACACAACGAGCCCTAGTACATTAGAAGGGGGATGAAATAATGAATATTGACATTGTTCGTCTTTGCTCGATCGTGATCGAGGGTTGACGTCTGCAAGCAGGGAAGAGCTTCTGACCGTTGACTATCTGCACGGCAACGTCGAGGATAGATAGGTTTGGTAGATGAAGGTGCAAAGAGTATAGTTACAAGGACGCTGAAGTTCCGAATTCCAGGTGTGTTGAAGAAATGTATAACAAGAGTTATACCAAATTCCGAATGCCCAATGCCGAGTGCCGAATGTGCAAAAGAAAAACCCGAATATGAACAAAAATGCAGATTCGGGATTCGAATCCCCAATCCGTTTCTAACTTCATCTTGCTACATCCCTTTGCTATTAAAAGTAACCACAAATGACTAGATAGTGGCCAAACGAATATGTGCAAAAACACCTAGTTGCGAGTACAGCAACGTGCAGTAAACTTGGACAAAGTACTGTGACTGTGTGTCCCAGTCCACCCAGCTGTGATTGGGTACCTCGTAGGGATGGGAAAGCCACATTAACTTGGTGCGCCTAAATGGCTGCAAGAGTATTGTGATCCCCAGGGAGTTGAGACTGAAAAGTACGATGTGCCGTTGAAATTGACATCCAATGATCGAAGGAAAACCAAACTGCCTTTGAGCAGCTGAACTGGATATTGGCGCTATTCAAATACTTGTATGTATGTATTTATGTATGTATGTATGTATGTATGTATGTATGTATGTATGTATGTATGTATGTATGTATGTATGTATGTATGTATGTATGTATGTATGTATGTATGTATGTATGTATGTATGTATGTATGTATGTATGTATGTATGTATGTATGTATGTATGTATGTATGTATGTACGTACGTATGTATGTGCGTAAGTACGTGCTTGAGTGAGTGCGTGCGTGCGTGTGTGAGTGAGTTTTACTCCGCACTCAGCAATATTTCAGCCATATGGCGGCGGTTTGTAAATAATCGAGTCTGGACCAGACAATCCAGTGATCAAAAGCATGAGCATCGATCTGCGCAATTGGGAACCGATGACATGTGTCAACCAAGTCAGCGAGCCTGACCACCTGATCCCGTTAGTCGCCTCTTACGACAAGCATGGGTTATGTATGTATGTATGCGTGCGTGCGTGTGTGTGTGTGTATGTATGTATGTATGTATGTATGTATGTATGTATGTATGTATGTATGTATGTATGTATGTATGTATGTATGTATGTATGTATGTATGTATGTATGTATGTATGTATGTATGTATGTATGTATGTATGTATGTATGTATGTATGTATGTATGTATGTATGTATGTATGTATGTATGTATGTATGTATGTATGTATGTATGCATCACACGTGCTTAGGACCAATTTGCTTAGTTGACGTTTTGTCACCAAGATAGACATGGCAAGCTGTTGTAGAGTTAAAACATTCCCTCATCATTGTGTAGGGGCCTGTGTGTGAGTATTGTTTGTTGAAATAACGCTGAAGGTGTCGGGACCTATGTCTGAGTATTGTGTTTGTTGAAATAACGCTGAAGGTGTCGGGACCTATGTGTGAGTATTTTGTTTGTTGATATAACGCTGAAGGTGTAGGGACCTGTGTGTGAGTATTATGTTTGTTGATATAACGCTGAAGGTGTAGGGACCTGTGTGTGAGTATTGTGTTTGTTGAAATAACGCTGAAGGTTTGTTGTGTTTGTTGATATAACGCTGAAGGTGTAGGGACCTATGTGTGAGTATTGTGTTTGTTGAAATAACGCTGAAGGTGTCGGGACCTATGTGTGAGTATTGTGTTTGTTGAAATAACGCTGAAGGTGTAGGGACCTGTGTGTGAGTATTGTGTTTGTTGATATAACGCTGAGGGTGTATGGACCTATGTGTGTGAGTATTGTGTTTGTTGAAATAACGCTGAAGGTGTCGGGACCTATGTGTGAGTATTGTGTTTGTTGAAATAACGCTGAAGGTGTCGGGACCTATGTGTGAGTATTGTGTTTGTTGAAATAACGCTGAAGGTGTAGGGACCTGTGTGTGAGTATTGTGTTTGTTGAAATAACGCTGAAGGTGTCGGGACCTATGTGTGAGTATTGTGTTTGTTGATATAACGCTGAAAGTGTAGGGACCTGTGTGTGAGTATTGTGTTTGTTGAAATAACGCTGAAGGTGTAGGGACCTATGTCTGAGTATTGTGTTTGTTGAAATAACGCTGAAGGTGTCGGGACCTATGTGTGAGTATTGTGTTTGTTGATATAACGCTGAGGGTGTAGGGACCTATGTGTGAGTATTGTGTTTGTCGATATAATGCTGAAGGTGTAGGGACCTATATGTGAGTATTGTGTTTGTCGATATAACGCTGAAGTTGTAGGGACCTATGTCTGAGTATTGTGTTTGTTGATATAACGCTGAAGGTGTAGGTGAGGTGAAATTGGGTTTAACGTCGTGCTTGAGAATATTTCGCTCATATGACGACGTGCATGCGTGTGTACGTATATGTGCGGCTGCTTGTACTAGCCCATACTGAAGCTGTTTTTATAGTGCTAGCTCACTGAGATACCTTGCCGCAGTGAAGCAGAAATACCCCACTCAGACACATTATACTGACTCCGAGCCGACCAGTCCTTGTTGTACCTATTAATGCCGAGCGCCAGACAGGGACCAACAAGTACCATATTTTAACGTCTTTTGGAATGACGCGGTCGGGGATCGAACCCGCGACCTTCCGCTCTCCGGGCGGACGCTCTAACCACTACACCACGGAGGCGGTCCTGAAGGTGTAGGGACCTATGTGTGAGTATTGTGTTTGTTGAAATAACGCTGAAGGTGTCGGGACCTATGTGTGAGTATTGTGTTTGTTGATATAACGCTGAAGGTGTAGGGACCTATATGTGAGTATTGTGTTTGTCGATATAACGCTGAAGGTGTAGGGACCTATATGTGAGTATTGTGTTTGTCGATATAATGCTGAAGGTGTAGGGACCTGTATGTGAGTATTGTGTTTGTCGATATAACGCTGAAGTTGTAGGGACCTGTGTGTGAGTATTGTGTTTGTCGATATAACGCTGAAGGTGTAGGTACCTATGTGTGAGTATTGTGTTTGTCGATATAACGCTGAAGGTGTAGGGACCTATGTGTGAGTATTGTGTTTGTCGATATAACGCTGAAGGTGTAGGGACCTATGTCTGAGTATTGTGTTTGTTGATATAATGCTGACAAACCTTAGGAAAGAAATGTTCGTTTTGCTGAATGCTCTGATGGCATATGAAATACTGCCCATTTGTGCACTTCTGAATGTGGTGTCCAATTATTCTTTTGCCTTGGAAATATTACTCTACTTAAAATCCACTCCTGTTAACACAGATTATAATCTGATCTGTTGAATCCAGACTGGAAACTTGGAAACTTGGAAACTCAAGGTCTTTGAATGACATTTAAAAGTGATACACTTAAGGAAGAGAGTTTATGGCTGGAAACACATCTCCCTTCTACAAATCTACAAAATTAACCTCAGTGACATCTTTATATGATTTGTATTTACAGGTGTACCTGTAATGTTATACAGCTGGTATAAAGGCCATTTCGTTTCGTCCACTTGGGTACCTTCATCCAACTTCGTCAATGGGTGCCAGTCGTTGTAGTCGCCAGGCTTTCCGTATATCAGCTTCAGATCCCCATACCTAGGTTGAGCAACATAGATCATCACCCAGAGATCACACACTGCACACATTACTCCGATCAGGTTCCCGATCTACAAAACGTTCGTAGCGCTGCGACATTCGTAAGCCTATGATAAGTTACGGCAGGTCGTAACGTTACGAACGCTTTCTGGATCTGGACCCAGGACAGGAAATTGTTGAATGTATCGTCAGTTTATCTATATTGGTATTCACCAAGTATCGCTGGATGAATGTTGTCAGTGTACATGGTAAGGCAGCCATTGAAATTCATACTCGCCAGAAGATTACTAAACAGTACCGAGGACAAGTAAAACTCCAGTGCTTCTAGTCAATCTCTTTTAAGGCTGTAGCTCTGAACTAGACGTCAGTACCTCAATTTCACTATACATTGTGTAAAATGCTCAAGGCTGACGGAACATGCAAACATACTAAGCAGTTGAGTCTCATTCAGAAAGACTAGTGTTTTTACTCATAACCTCTCATCTCTAGACATATAATACCCTAGGGCTATCGGAGACATGTTAGACTCTGGCTTGGCTACAGACCTGATGGCTGAGTTCTTCGCGAGGTCATCTATGTTGTACACAAACTCCTGCCTGTTGCTGGGCGAGTTCCGACTCAGCATGTCCCACTGGTTCACGCCATCCAAGCCGGGGTCTGTGATTACAAGCAATTAGTGTCGCTCCCACAAGAAGAACGCTAAAAAGAAACCAGTGGCGCTTGCCTACCTACACAGAACAGTTACCCTACACAAATTATCATTTATCATAACCAGCTCAAAACAAGGTTTTCTGAGTGCTGGTAGTTAATGGAAACTGGTCATACTCTATTTATGAATAATCCGATTCATATTTTGTTAATTACAGATATGTATAACATGTGGGAATAGAAGTGACAAAACCCTTTCCACATCCATAAGAAATGTCTGCTAAAAGTAGAATCGATTGTGCAGTTGTTACTGAAACAGGAGCATGTATTTGTTTCAGCAGTATGACAGCTGTACAATGTTATTTGAAAACAAATCGAGTCTAGACCAGACAATCCAGTCATTGTCACCTTACGATATGATGACTACTATGAGATAGTGATGCTACCAGGTGTTCCTGAAAAGGTGCGCTTATTAGGTGACACCCGTCATAAACATATGCTAAGTCTAGTCAATTTGTTCATCATTAGTATCCCACGTGCTGGCATTGTTGGAATAAGTCTTAAATTGTGCCACTCATTCACTCACTCGAACATACGTATACACACATACATATAAACAAATCTCACTTACCTGGTCGACCCCCAGCCAGGTGGAGAAGTGTTGGGAACCAGTCAACTGCGTGTATCATTCTACAGCACACAAAAAAATAATTGTATTAGACACACATAAATTATCATAAAATTATGAAATTATTGTCGATAAGGACCACCTTGTGTTTACCTAATACCATCAGCTGTAAAGAGTAGCTTGCGACACCAACTGCTAAGAACATCTTCCCTTTGCAAGGTATCTTCAGGAAGTACTAATACAGACTACAGTTCTAGTGTATGTTGCAATACTTTTCCACAACATGGTGTTTTGTCCAAACAGGTAAGTCAATCAGTGTGTCTGTTACTGACTCCCCCTGTGACGGTGTAGCCTGTCCGCGTATAGATGGCTCACCGTGTGATGGTGTAACCTGTCCGTGTATAGATGACTCACCCCATGATGGTGTAACTTGTCCGTGTATAGATGGCTCACCCCATGATGGTGTAACCTGTCCGCGTATAGATGGCTCACCCAATGATGGTGTAACCTGTCCGCGTATAGATGGCTCACCCCATGACGGTGTAACCTGTCGGCGTATAGATGGCTCACCCCTTCATGGTGTAACCTGTCCGCGTATAGATGGCTCACCCCATGATGGTGTAACCTGTCCGTGTATAGATGGCTCAACCTGATGTCCGTCCGTATAGATGGCTCACCCCATGACGGTGTAACCTGTCGGCGTATAGATGGCTCACCTGTCCTGTCCGCGTATAGATGGCTCACCCCATGATGGTGTAACCTGTCCTCGTATATGATGGCTCATAGATGGCTCACCCCATGATGGTGTAACCTGTCCGCGTATAGATGGCTCACCCCTTGATGGTGTAACCTGTCCGCGTATAGATGGCTCACCCCATGATGGTGTAACCTGTCCGTGTATAGATGGCTCACCGTGTGATGTTGTAACCTGTCCGCGTATAGATGGCTGTGACCTGTCACCCTATGATGGTGTGACCTGTCAGCCTATAGATGACTCACCCTGTGATAGTTTACCCTGTCCGTGTAAATAGGTCACCGTATGATGGTGTAACCCGTCCGTGTATGGATGATTCACCCTGTCATGGTGTTACCTGTCTGTGTATAGATGACTCACCCTGTGATGGTGTATCCTGTCCGTATACAGATGACTCACCCTGTTATGGTGTAACCTGTCCGTGTATATATAAGTCAGTGATGGTGTAACTCCCTATGTATATAGATGACTCACCGTGTGATGCTCTACCTGTCACCTATAGTCTATAGATACCGACCCTCCGTGTAAATAGGTCACCGTGTGATGGTGTAACCTGTCAGCCTATAGATGACTCGCCCTGTGATGTTGTAACCTGTCTGTGTATAGATGACTCACCGTATGATGGTGTAACCCGTCCGTGTATAGATGACTCACCCTGTGATGGTGTAACCTGTCCGTGTATAGATGACTCACCCTGTGATGGTGGAACCTGTCCGTGTATAGATGACTCACCCTGTTATTGTGTAACCTGTCTATGTATAGATGACTGACCCTGTGATGGTGTAACCTGGACAATATATAGATGACTCACCCTGTTATTGTGTAACCTTTCCGTGTATAGATGACTCACCGTGTGATGGTGTAACCTGGACAATATATAGAGGACTCACCCTGTTATTGTGTAACCTGTCCGTGTATAGTTGACCCGCCCTGTGATGGTGTAACCTGTCTTTGTATAGATGACTCACCCTGTGATGGTGTAACCTGTCCGTGTATAGATGAGTCACCGTGTGATGGTGTATACTGTCCGTGTATAGATGAGTCACCGTGTGATGGTGTAACCTGTCTTTGTATAGATGACTCACCATGTGATGGTGTAACGTGTCCGCGTATAGATGACTCACCCTGTGATGGTGTAACCTCACCTCTGTCTATAGATGACCCACCGAGTGATGGTGTAACCTGTCCGTGTATAGATGACTCACCCTGTGATGGTGTAACCTACCTCTGTATACATTACTCACCTCGTGATGGTGTAACCTGTCTGTGCATAGATGACTCACCGTGTGATGGTGTAACCTGTCTGTGTATAGATGACTCACCCTGTGATGGTGTAACCTGTCTTTGTATAGATGACTCACCCTGTGATGGTGTAACCTGTCCGTGTATAGATGACTCACCCTGTGATGGTGTATACCTGTCCGTGTATAGATGAGTCACCGTGTGATGGTGTAACCTGTCCGTGTATAGATGACTCACCATGTGATGGTGTAACGTGTCCGCGTATAGATGACTCACCCTGTGATGGTGTAACCTCAATGTCTATAGATGACCCGCCGAGTGATGGTGTCACCTGTCCGTGTATAGATGACTCACCCTGTGATGGTGTCACCTACCTCTGTATACATTACTCACCTCGTGATGGTGTAACCTGTCTGAGCATAGATGACTCATCGTGTGATGCTGTAACCTGTCTGGATATTGATGATTCACCCTGTGATGGTGTAACCTGTCAGGGTATAGATGACTCACCATGTAATGGTGTAACCTAACCGAATATAGATGACTCACCCTGTGATGGTTTAACATGTCTGTGTAAAGATGACTCACACTATGATAACTTAACCTGTCTGTGTGTAGATGACTCACCCTGTGATGGTGTAACCTGTCCGCGCATAGATGACTAACCGTGTAATGGTGTAACCTGTCCGTGTATAGATGACTCCGCCCTGTGATAGTGTAACCAGTCTGTGTATAGATGCTTCACACCATGTCATGATGTAACCTGTCTGTGTATAGATGACTCACCCTGTGATAGTGTAACCAGTCTGTGTATAGATGCTTCACCCTGTGATGGTGTAACCTGTCCGTGTATATATGCTTCACCATGTCATAGTGTAACCTGTCCGCGCATAGATGACTAACCGTGTAATGGTGTAACCTGTCCGTGTATAGATGACTCACCCTGTGATAGTGTAACCAGTCTGTGTATAGATGCTTCACCCTGTCATGATGTAACCTGTCTGTGTATAGATGACTCACCCTGTGATAGTGTAACCAGTCTGTGTATAGATGCTTCACCCTGTCATGATGTAACCTGTCTGTGTATAGATGACTCACCCTGTGATAGTGTAACCAGTCTGTGTATAGATGCTTCACCCTGTGATGGTGTAACCTGTCCGTGTATATATGCTTCACCATGTCATAGTGTAACCTGTCCGCGCATAGATGACTAACCGTGTAATGGTGTAACCTGTCCGTGTATAGATGACTCACCCTGTGATAGTGTAACCAGTCTGTGTATAGATGCTTCACCCTGTCATGATATAACCTGTCTGTGTATAGATGACTCGCCCTGTGATAGTGTAACCAGTCTGTGTATAGATGCTTCACCCTGTCATGATGTAACCTGTCTGTGTATAGATGACTCACCCTGTGATGGTGTCACATACCTCTGTATACATTACTCACCTCGTGATGGTGTAACCTGTCTGTGCATAGATGACTCATCGTGTGATGCTGTAACCTGTCTGGATATTGATGATTCACCCTGTGATGGTGTAACCTGTCTTTGTATAGATGACTCACCCTGTGATGGTGTAACCTGTCCGTGTATAGATGAGTCACCGTGTGATGGTGTATACTGTCCGTGTATAGATGAGTCACGGTGTGATGGTGTAACCTGTCTTTGTATAGATGACTCACCAGGTGATGGTGTAACGTGTCCGCGTATAGATGACTCACCCTGTGATGGTGTAACCTCAATGTCTATAGATGACTCACCGAGTGATGGTGTAACCTGTCCGTGTATAGATGACTCACCCTGTGATGGTGTCACCTACCTCTGTATACATTACTCACCTCGTGATGGTGTAACCTGTCTGTGCATAGATGACTCACCGTGTGATGCTGTAACCTGTCTGGATATTGATGATTCACCCTGTGATGGTGTAACCTGTCAGGGTATAGATGACTCACCATGTAATGGTGTAACCTAACCGAATATAGATGACTCACCCTGTGATGGTTTAACCTGTCTGTGCATAGATGACTCATCGTGTGATGCTGTAACCTGTCTGGATATTGATGATTCACCCTGTGATGGTGTAACCTGTCAGGGTATAGATGACTCACCATGTAATGGTGTAACCTGTCCGTGTATAGATGACTCACCCTGTGATGGTGTAACCTGTCCGTGTATAGATGACTCACCCTGTGATGGTGTAACCTGTCTGTGTATAGATGACTCACCCTGTGATGGTGTAACCTGTCCGTGTATAGATGACTCACCGTGTGATGGTGTAACCTGTCCGTGAATAGATGACTCCGCCCTGTGATGGTGTAACCAGTCTGTGTATAGATGACTCACCCTGTCATGATGTAACCTGTCTGTGTATAGATGACTCACCCTGTGATAGTGTAACCAGTCTGTGTATAGATGCTTCACCCTGTGATGGTGTAACCTGTCCGTGTATATATGCTTCACCATGTCATAGTGTAACCTGTCTGCGTATAGATGACTAACCGTGTAATGGTGTAACCTGTCCGTGTATAGATGACTCACCCTGTGATGGTGTAACCAGTCTGTGTATAGATGCTTCACCCTGTCATGATGTAACCTGTCTGTGTATAGATGACTCACCCTGTGATAGTGTAACCAGTCTGTGTATAGATGACTTCACCCTGTCATGATGTGTAACCTGTCTGTGTATAGATGACTCACCCTGTGATAGTGTAACCAGTCTGTGTATAGATGACTTCACCGTGTGATGGTGTAACCTGTCCGTGTATATATGCTTCACCATGTCATAGTGTAACCTGTCCGCGCATAGATGACTAACCGTGTAATGGTGTAACCTGTCCGTGTATAGATGACTCACCCTGTGATAGTGTAACCAGTCTGTGTATAGATGCTTCACCCTGTCATGATATAACCTGTCTGTGTATAGATGACTCGCCCTGTGATGGTGTAACCAGTCTGTGTATAGATGCTTCACCCTGTCATGATGTAACCTGTCTGTGTATAGATGACTCACCCTGTGATGATGGTGTCACATACCTCTGTATACATTACTCACCTCGTGATGGTGTAACCTGTCTGTGCATAGATGACTCATCGTGTGATGCTGTAACCTGTCTGGATATTGATGATTCACCCTGTAATGGTGTAACCTGTCTTTGTATAGATGACTCACCCTGTGATGGTGTAACCTGTCCGTGTATAGATGAGTCACCGTGTGATGGTGTATACTGTCCGTGTATAGATGAGTCACGGTGTGATGGTGTAACCTGTCTTTGTATAGATGACTCACCAGGTGATGGTGTAACGTGTCCGCGTATAGATGACTCACCCTGTGATGGTGTAACCTCAATGTCTATAGATGACCCGCCGAGTGATGGTGTCACCTGTCCGTGTATAGATGACTCACCCTGTGATGGTGTCACCTACCTCTGTATACATTACTCACCTCGTGATGGTGTAACCTGTCTGTGCATAGATGACTCATCGTGTGATGCTGTAACCTGTCTGGATATTGATGATTCACCCTGTGATGGTGTAACCTGTCAGGGTATAGATGACTCACCATGTAATGGTGTAACCTTAACCGAATATAGATGACTCACCCTGTGATGGTTTAACATGTCTGTGTAAAGATGACTCACACTATGATAACTTAACCTGTCTGTGTGTAGATGACTCACCCTGTGATGGTGTAACCTGTCCGCGCATAGATGACTAACCGTGTAATGGTGTAACCTGTCCGTGTATAGATGACTCGCCCTGTGATAGTGTAACCAGTCTGTGTATAGATGCTTCACCCTGTCATGATGTAACCTGTCTGTGTATAGATGACTCACCCTGTGATAGTGTAACCAGTCTGTGTATAGATGCTTCACCCTGTGATGGTGTAACCTGTCCGTGTATATATGCTTCACCATGTCATAGTGTAACCTGTCCGCGCATAGATGACTAACCGTGTAATGGTGTAACCTGTCCGTGTATAGATGACTCACCCTGTGATAGTGTAACCAGTCTGTGTATAGATGCTTCACCCTGTCATGATGTAACCTGTCTGTGTATAGATGACTCGCCCTGTGATAGTGTAACCAGTCTGTGTATAGATGCTTCACCCTGTCATGATGTAACCTGTCTGTGTATAGATGACTCACCCTGTGATAGTGTAACCAGTCTGTGTATAGATGCTTCACCCTGTGATGGTGTAACCTGTCCGTGTATATATGCTTCACCATGTCATAGTGTAACCTGTCCGCGCATAGATGACTAACCGTGTAATGGTGTAACCTGTCCGTGTATAGATGACTCACCCTGTGATAGTGTAACCAGTCTGTGTATAGATGCTTCACCCTGTCATGATATAACCTGTCTGTGTATAGATGACTCGCCCTGTGATAGTGTAACCAGTCTGTGTATAGATGCTTCACCCTGTCATGATGTAACCTGTCTGTGTATAGATGACTCACCCTGTGATGGTGTAACCTGTCATTGTATATATAAGTCACCCTGTAATGCTGTAACCACTATGTCTATAGATGACTCACCGTGTGATGGTGTAACCAGTCCACGTATAGATGACTCACCGTGTAATGGTATCCTGTCCGTGTATAGATGACTAACCCCGTGATGGTGTAACCTGTCCGTGTATAGATGACTCACCCTGTGATGGTGTAACCTTTCCGTGTATAGATGTCTCACCCTGTGATGGTGGAACCTGTCCGTGTATATATGCTTCACCATGTCATAGTGTAACCTGTCCGTGTATAGATGTCTCACCCTGTGATGGTGTAACCTGTCCGTGTATAGATGACTCACCCCATGATGGTGTAACCTGTCCGTGTATAGATGACTTACCGTGTGATGGTGTAACCTGTCTTTGTATAGATGTTTCACCCTGTGGCGGTTTAACCTGAGAGGGTGTAGCCTGTGCGTGTATAGATCATTCACCCTGTGATGGTGTAACCTGTCCGTGTATTTATAAGTCACCCTATAATGGTCAGAAGGAATGATATAACATGGCGTCCTGCACAGTTTGAGTGTGTCAGAGATCAAACCAGTGGTCAACAATGGCCTGGCATGTACAGAAGGAATGATATAACATGGCGTCCTGCACAGTTTGAGTGTGTCAGAGATCAAACCAGTGGTCAACAATGGCCTGGCATGTACAGAAGGAATGATATAACATGGCGTCCTGCACAGTTTGAGTGTGTCAGAGATCAAACCAGTGGTCAACAATGGCCTGGCATGTACAGAAGGAATGATATAACATGGCGTCCTGCACAGTTTGAGTGTGTCAGAGATCAAACCAGTGGTCAACAATGGCCTGGCATGTACAGAAGGAATGATATAACATGGCGTCCTGCACAGTTTGAGTGTGTCAGAGATCAAACCAGTGGTCAACAATGGCCTGGCATGTACAGAAGGAATGATATAACATGGCGTCCTGCACAGTTTGAGTGTGTCAGAGATCAAACCAGTGGTCAACAATGGCCTGGCATGTACAGAAGGAATGATATAACATGGCGTCCTGCACAGTTTGAGTGTGTCAGAGATCAAACCAGTGGTCAACAATGGCCTGGCATGTACAGAAGGAATGATATAACATGGCGTCCTGCACAGTTTGAGTGTGTCAGAGATCAAAATGGCCTGGCCAGGAATGATGGTCGTCAATGGCCTGGCATGTACAGAAGGAATGATATAACATGGCGTCCTGCACAGTTTGAGTGTGTCAGAGATCAAACCAGTGGTCAACAATGGCCTGGCATGTACAGAAGGAATGATATATAACATGGCGGCCTGCAGAGTTTGAGTGTGTCAGAGATCAAACCAGTGGTCAACAATGGCCTGGCATGTACAGAAGGAATGATATAACATGGCGGCCTGCACAGTTTGAGTGTGTCAGAGATCAAACCAGTGGTCAACAATGGCCTGGCATGTACAGAAGGAATGATATAACATGGCGTCCTGCACAGTTTGAGTGTGTCAGAGATCAAACCAGTGGTCAACAATGGCCTGGCATGTACAGAAGGAATGATATATAACATGGCGTCCTGCAGAGTTTGAGTGTGTCAGAGATCAAACCAGTGGTCAACAATGGCCTGGCATGTACAGAAGGAATGATATAACATGGCGTCCTGCACAGTTTGAGTGTGTCAGAGATCAAACCAGTGGTCAACAATGGCCTGGCATGTACAGAAGGAATGATATAACATGGCGTCCTGCACAGTTTGAGTGTGTCAGAGATCAAACCAGTGGTCAACAATGGCCTGGCATGTACAGAAGGAATGATATAACATGGCGTCCTGCACAGTTTGAGTGTGTCAGAGATCAAACCAGTGGTCAACAATGGCCTGGCATGTACAGAAGGAATGATATAACATGGCGTCCTGCACAGTTTGAGTGTGTCAGAGATCAAACCAGTGGTCAACAATGGCCTGGCATGTACAGAAGGAATGATATAACATGGCGGCCTGCACAGTTTGAGTGTGTCAGAGATCAAACCAGTGGTCAACAATGGCCTGGCATGTACAGAAGGAATGATATAACATGGCGTCCTGCACAGTTTGAGTGTGTCAGAGATCAAACCAGTGGTCAACAATGGCCTGGCATGTACAGAAGGAATGATATAACATGGCGTCCTGCACAGTTTGAGTGTGTCAGAGATCAAACCAGTGGTCAACAATGGCCTGGCATGTACAGAAGGAATGATATAACATGGCGTCCTGCACAGTTTGAGTGTGTCAGAGATCAAACCAGTGGTCAACAATGGCCTGGCATGTACAGAAGGAATGATATAACATGGCGTCCTGCACAGTTTGAGTGTGTCAGAGATCAAACCAGTGGTCAACAATGGCCTGGCATGTACAGAAGGAATGATATAACATGGCGTCCTGCACAGTTTGAGTGTGTCAGAGATCAAACCAGTGGTCAACAATGGCCTGGCATGTACAGAAGGAATGATATAACATGGCGTCCTGCACAGTTTGAGTGTGTCAGAGATCAAACCAGTGGTCAACAATGGCCTGGCATGTACAGAAGGAATGATATAACATGGCGTCCTGCACAGTTTGAGTGTGTCAGAGATCAAACCAGTGGTCAACAATGGCCTGGCATGTACAGAAGGAATGATATAACATGGCGTCCTGCACAGTTTGAGTGTGTCAGAGATCAAACCAGTGGTCAACAATGGCCTGGCATGTACAGAAGGAATGATATAACATGGCGTCCTGCACAGTTTGAGTGTGTCAGAGATCAAACCAGTGGTCAACAATGGCCTGGCATGTACAGAAGGAATGATATAACATGGCGTCCTGCACAGTTTGAGTGTGTCAGAGATCAAACCAGTGGTCAACAATGGCCTGGCATGTACAGAAGGAATGATATAACATGGCGTCCTTCAGAGATTGAGTGTCAGAGATCAAACCAGTGGTCAACAATGGCCTGGCATGTACAGAAGGAATGATATAACATGGCGTCCTGCACAGTTTGAGTGTGTCAGAGATCAAACCAGTGGTCAACAATGGCCTGGCATGTACAGAAGGAATGATATAACATGGCGGCCTGCACAGTTTGAGTGTGTCAGAGATCAAACCAGTGGTCAACAATGGCCTGGCATGTACAGAAGGAATGATATAACATGGCGTCCTGCACAGTTTGAGTGTGTCAGAGATCAAACCAGTGGTCAACAATGGCCTGGCATGTACAGAAGGAATGATATAACATGGCGTCCTGCACAGTTTGAGTGTGTCAGAGATCAAACCAGTGGTCAACAATGGCCTGGCATGTACAGAAGGAATGATATAACATGGCGTCCTGCACAGTTTGAGTGTGTCAGAGATCAAACCAGTGGTCAACAATGGCCTGGCATGTACAGAAGGAATGATATAACATGGCGTCCTGCACAGTTTGAGTGTGTCAGAGATCAAACCAGTGGTCAACAATGGCCTGGCATGTACAGAAGGAATGATATAACATGGCGTCCTGCAGAGTTTGAGTGTGTCAGAGATCAAACCAGTGGTCAACAATGGCCTGGCATGTACAGAGAAGGAATGATATAACATGGCGTCCTGCACAGTTTGAGTGTGTCAGAGATCAAACCAGTGGTCAACAATGGCCTGGCATGTACAGAAGGAATGATATAACATGGCGTCCTGCACAGTTTGAGTGTGTCAGAGATCAAACCAGTGGTCAACAATGGCCTGGCATGTACAGAAGGAATGATATAACATGGCGTCCTGCACAGTTTGAGTGTGTCAGAGATCAAACCAGTGGTCAACAATGGCCTGGCATGTACAGAAGGAATGATATAACATGGCGTCCTGCCAGTGCACAGTTTGAGTGTGTCAGAGATCAAACCAGTGGTCAACAATGGCATGGCATGGCATGTACAGAAGGAATGATATAACATGGCGTCCTGCACAGTTTGAGTGTGTCAGAGATCAAACCAGTGGTCAACAATGGCCTGGCATGTACAGAAGGAATGATATAACATGGCGTCCTGCACAGTTTGAGTGTGTCAGAGATCAAACCAGTGGTCAACAATGGCCTGGCATGTACAGAAGGAATGATATAACATGGCGTCCTGCACAGTTTGAGTGTGTCAGAGATCAAACCAGTGGTCAACAATGGCCTGGCATGTACAGAAGGAATGATATAACATGGCGTCCTGCACAGTTTGAGTGTGTCAGAGATCAAACCAGTGGTCAACAATGGCCTGGCATGTACAGAAGGAATGATATAACATGGCGTCCTGCACAGTTTGAGTGTGTCAGAGATCAAACCAGTGGTCAACAATGGCCTGGCATGTACAGAAGGAATGATATAACATGGCGTCCTGCACAGTTTGAGTGTGTCAGAGATCAAACCAGTGGTCAACAATGGCCTGGCATGTACAGAAGGAATGATATAACATGGCGTCCTGCACAGTTTGAGTGTGTCAGAGATCAAACCAGTGGTCAACAATGGCCTGGCATGTACAGAAGGAATGATATAACATGGCGTCCTGCACAGTTTGAGTGTGTCAGAGATCAAACCAGTGGTCAACAATGGCCTGGCATGTACAGAAGGAATGATATAACATGGCGTCCTGCACAGTTTGAGTGTGTCAGAGATCAAACCAGTGGTCAACAATGGCCTGGCATGTACAGAAGGAATGATATAACATGGCGTCCTGCACAGTTTGAGTGTGTCAGAGATCAAACCAGTGGTCAACAATGGCCTGGCATGTACAGAAGGAATGATATAACATGGCGTCCTGCACAGTTTGAGTGTGTCAGAGATCAAACCAGTGGTCAACAATGGCCTGGCATGTACAGAAGGAATGATATAACATGGCGTCCTGCACAGTTTGAGTGTGTCAGAGATCAAACCAGTGGTCAACAATGGCCTGGCATGTACAGAAGGAATGATATAACATGGCGTCCTGCACAGTTTGAGTGTGTCAGAGATCAAACCAGTGGTCAACAATGGCCTGGCATGTACAGAAGGAATGATATAACATGGCGTCCTGCACAGTTTGAGTGTGTCAGAGATCAAACCAGTGGTCAACAATGGCCTGGCATGTACAGAAGGAATGATATAACATGGCGTCCTGCACAGTTTGAGTGTGTCAGAGATCAAACCAGTGGTCAACAATGGCCTGGCATGTACAGAAGGAATGATATAACATGGCGTCCTGCACAGTTTGAGTGTGTCAGAGATCAAACCAGTGGTCAACAATGGCCTGGCATGTACAGAAGGAATGATATAACATGGCCTGCAATGCAGAGTTTGAGTGTGTCAGAGATCAAACCAGTGGTCAACAATGGCCTGGCATGTACAGAAGGAATGATATAACATGGCGTCCTGCACAGTTTGAGTGTGTCAGAGATCAAACCAGTGGTCAACAATGGCCTGGCATGTACAGAAGGAATGATATAACATGGCGTCCTGCACAGTTTGAGTGTGTCAGAGATCAAACCAGTGGTCAAGTCATGTCTGAAATTTCACTGAAGCAACAATAGTGCTTGATTTCCTTTGGCAATACATTTGTATCCGATAGGTTTTAAAATACGATGCTTAACAAATAGAACAACATGAATATTGTTCGTTCTCTATCTCATTCCAGAATATACAAATGTCTCAGGGATGATCGGTTTGTTTCGATGAAATACCAGGATGCAGTAGATTGTTTCACCTTCCTATCAATTAATGCTCCTTGCATAGACGTAGAACAGCTATTGCCCTTCAGAAATATGTTAACGTTTCTATCTGTCATTGTCCATTTCGTTTTTATCAGAATCGTCCAGACTATGCATGCTTTAAATTACCCCTAGTGGAAGATGGTCGTCACATAAATTACCACAATATGTCCTCCGTTTTTCTCCCTGATGTTCCTGTACATGTCTTCAAATCGTTGAGGAGCCTGAAACAGTTGGCTTGGTACTAACTGACAGTACACACAAGGTACATGCAACATTACTGGTCCATATTGTTGGTATTCTACAGCACGATGTGTGTACCATATTCTGTTGTACAGATGTACTGTACGATGTGTGTATACCATCTTCTGTTGTACAGATGTACTGTACGATGTGTGTATACCATCTTCTGTTGTACAGATGTACTGTACGATGTGTGTATACCATCTTGTGTTGTACAGATGTACTGTACGATGTGTGTATACCATCTTCTGTTGTACAGATGTACTGTACGATGTGTCTATACCATCTTGTGTCGTACAGATGTACTCTACGATGTGTGTATACCATCTTGTGTTGTACAGATGTACTGCACGATGTGTGTATACCATCTTGTGTTGTACAGATGTACTGTACGATGTGTATACCCATCTTGTGTCGTACAGATGAACTCTATCCCATCTTGTGTTGTACAGATGTACTGCACGATGTGTGTATACCATCTTGTTCGTACAGATACTAGATGTACTCGTACGATGTGTGTATACCTTCTTCTGTTGTACAGATGTACTGTACGGTGTGTGTATACCATTTTCTGTTGTACAGATGTACCGTACGGTGTGTGTATACCATCTTCTGTTGTACAGATGTACTGTACGATGTGTGTGTACCATCTTCTGTTGTACAGATGTACTGTACGTTGTGTGTATACCATTTTGTGTCATACAGATGTACTGTACGATGTGTGTATACCATCTTGTGTTCTATAGCGGCACTTTACGATGTGTGTATACCATCTTGTGTCGTACAGAAACACTGTACGATGTGTGTACATACCATCTTGTGGTTTATAACGGTACTGCACGATGTATGTATACCATATTTTGTTCGATAGCGGCACTGTACGATGTGTGTATACCATCTTGTGGTTTATAGCGGTACTGTACGATGTGTGTATACCATCTTGTGTTCTCCGCAGTACTGTACGATGTGTGTATACCATGCTGTGGTCTAAAGCGGTACTGTACGATGTGTGTATACCACCTTGTGTATTCAGCAGTACTGTACGATGTGTGTATACCATCTTGTATTCTCAGCATTACTGTACGATGTGTGTATACCATCTTGTGTTCTCAGCAGTACTGTACGATGTGTGTATACCATCTTGTGTTCTCAGCAGTCCTGTACGATGTGTGTATAACATCTTGTGTTCTCAGCAGTACTGTACGATGTGTGCATACCATCTTGTGTTCTCAGCAGTCCTGTACCATGTGTGTATAACATCTTGTGATCTCAGCAGTCCTGTACGATGTCCTGTAAAGCGACTGTGATGTGTGTATATAATCTTGTGGTCTAAAGTACGATGTGTATAACATCTTGTGCTCTAAAGCAGTACTGTACGATGTGTGTATAACATCTTGTGTTCTATAGCGGTACTGTACGATGTGTGTATACCATCTTGTGTTCTCAGCAGTACTGTACGATGTGTGTATAACATCTTGTGTTCTATAGAGGTACTGTACAAATGTGTATACCGGTTCTATCTGATCATCTACCTGTAGCGGACTATGGACTGACTGGAAGGGCAGGTACAGGTACAGGGGTTTGGTCTTGTCGTGGGTCCTGATGATTTCTTCAGCTCGCGAAACAAACGTCATCTGAAAGCAAACACATCTTGGTTCGAAAACATCAACATTAATTTTCAAAAGGGGACCATTTGACCACGGCATTTGCCCGCATTGCATGAATTTATCACGTATTAAAATTTAGCCCAAAACATTTGACCAAAAGGAATCCAGAATATATTTGGCAAACACATTGGGTGTTCATCAACCCAATGTTCTGACACTCGAATAATGTTCTAACTGCACTGAAACGACAAACGGTAATCCCTACGTGCTGATTATATATGGATTGAACAGATCCGATGTGTGCTCATCAAATATGAATTGCACAGATCCGCTGTGTGCTGATCGTGTATGGATTGTACAGATCAGCTGTGTGCTGATAATATATGGATTGAACAGATCCTCTGTGTGCTGATCATATTGGATTGTACAGATCCGCTGTGTGCTGATCATTTATTGGATTATACAAATCCGCTGTGTGCTGATCATACATGGATTGTTCAGATCCTCTGTGTGCTCATCATATATGGATTGTACAGATCCGCTGTGTGCTGATAATATATGGATTGTGCAGATCCGCTGTGTGCTGATCATATTGGATTGTACAGATCCGCTGTGTTCTGATCATATATGGATTTTACAGATCCGCTGTGTGTTGATCATATTGGATTGTACAGATCCGCTGTGTGCTGATAATATATGGATTGAACAGATCCTCTGTGTGCTGATCATATTGGATTGTACAGATCCGCTGTGTGCTGATCATATATGGATTATACAGATCCGCTGTGTGCTGATCATTTATTTGATTATACAAATCCGCTGTGTGCTGATCATAGATGGATTGTACAGATCCTCTGTGTGCTCATCATATATGGATTGTACAGATCCTCTGTGTGCTGATCATATATGGATTGTACAGATCCTCTGTGTGCTGATTATATATGGATTGTAAAGATCCGCAGTTTGCTGATCATACATAGATTGTACAGATCCTCTGTGTGCTGATCATATTGGATTGTACAGATCCGCTGTGTGCCGATCATACATGGATTGAACAGATCCTCTGTGTGCTGATTATATATGGATTGTAAAGATCCGCTGTGTGCTGATCATATTGGATTGTACAGATCCGCTGTGTGCCGATCATACATGGATTGTACAGATCCGCTGTGTTCTGATCATATATGGATTGTACAGATCCGCTGTGTGCTGATCATATTGGATTGTACAGATCCGCTGTGTGCTCATCATATATGGACTGTACAGATCCCCTGTGTGCTGATTATATATGGATTGTAAAGATCCGCAGATTGCTGATCATTCATAGATTGTACAGATCCGCTGTGTGCTGATCATATTGGATTGTACAGATCCGCTGTGTTCTGATCATATATGGATTGTACAGATCCGCTGTGTGCTGATCATATTGGATTGTACAGATCCGCTGTGTTCTGATCATATATGGATTGTACAGATCCGCTGTGTGCTGATCATATATGGATTGTACAGATCCGCTGTGTGCTGATCATATATGGATTGTACAGATCCGCTGTGTGCTGATCATTTATTGGATTGTACAGATCCTCTGTGTGCTGATCATATATTGGATTGTACAGATCCGATGTGTGCTGATCATACATAGATTGCACAGATCCTCTGTGTGCTGATCATATATGGATTGTACAGATCCGCTGTGTGCTGATCATATATGGATTGTACAGATCCTCTGTGTGCTGATAATATATGGATTGTACAGATCCTCTGTGTGCTGATAATATATGGATTGTACAGATCCTCTGTGTGCTGATAATATATGGATTGTACAGATCCTCTGTGTGCTGATCATACATGGATTGTACAGATCATCTGTATGCTTTTTAAATATGGATTCTACAGATCCGCTGTGTGCTGGTTATCTAAGGAGTTTCCTTCAAAGGATGGCCAGATACTAAAGACAGGGCAATCGAAGTTCTGAAATATTGGTTTTCCCTGATAAACATGTAGTCGCTGCAAGAAAAAGTGAAAACCTATTTTCGACACTTGTCTCTGTAAAGCATAATGTTTGACTTTAGATGCAGTGTTGTTCACTGTCTAATGCTTGCTCAGGGACGTACCGCGGAGTAAGGTCCACTGTAATTTCTTGCCACTGTTTTATTAAACCGGAAATCAAACCCGTCATCTGCAAAACACAAATAATGCTGTGAGATCTCTCAAAATATTTTAGGATTAAGATATAATCGGCTTTGCATTAGCAATCAATATGTCTCGTAATGTCGAAGCTTACATCAAAGCACACTAAATCAAATTTAATACCGAATTATGTGTCTCAATTTATTGGACAGCATTCGAAAAGTAAACCAGTGGTCGAAGGCGACTTGGTATATACTACATAGACCATATTGTGAACTCCGATTGAAAGACACCCTGGGTATCTATAAGAACAGGACACCAGGTATTTAGCCTCTGTGTTAAGCATATGTTTGGTGTACTCGGACGAATTAAATCGATGACGATGCCAAAACCTGGTCTGTTAGGCATCACTGGATTGTCAGGTCCAAACTAGGGGATTTACAGGAAATTGTTGAAATAGTCGGGTATAAAACAAGAAACAAAAACACTTTCTTTGGACATAGAGACGAAATTGCAGCTTCACTGTTGCTTATGTTCCGGGATGATTCCTTCATCTCTCGGTCGTCTATATGTTGTACACCATATACGATGCCATGTATCTCTCTAAATGTAATTACCAACAACCTTCCCTACCTCTGACGTGAGTGTAGTAGTCCTGTTCTCCATTATAATAGCCCAGGAACGAGTCGAAGCCACGCATTGTAGGGGTGTATTTCCAGTTACAGAACCCGAGATGCCATCTGATAAAAACAAACATTGCTTTTATCTTCGTAGTTCACTAGTGAAGGTTGTAATGGATGTGGCATGACATCAGTGTTTGCTTGTTATTATGCTGTAATTACACACCCATTTTATCACAGTAACCTGTAAATGATCGAATCTGGACTAGGCAAACCAGAGTGGAAATTAACGCCCGGCTCCAGCCATTACGTCATCTTTCATCACGCAGTTCCAGTCTGTTAAACTATTTTCATGGACGCATCGTGACCTCCCTACCCACAGGTCATGTGAAAATATCTGCTTCAAATAATCTTTTGTCTGGAAGTGAAATTTTAATTTTCAATTTCACGTGTGCCTCAGTTCTCCATTACTATCAATATTTTTATTATAGGATATTTTTATAGCGCACATATCCACTCAACTAAAGTACTGTCGGAAATGCTAGAAAAATGCTTTTTAGCCTTAATATCTTTATAAAGGTGATATATGTACTATGTTGTCAATATATCAACTCGTCTATTGTCTACCTAATATTTATTGCAACTGATTTAACATTCCCATGCATTTAAAGGGCAGTTTACAGGAGAGAATTTGGTACCAAAACAGCAACTTAAGATTTTTTCAGAGTTCAACAACAGAAATCTGTTTTTAAACAAATAAATGTTGAATGTTTGTGTTACTTTACTTAATTATCTTTTCTTTATTGAAGAAATATAATATAAATGTTAAGTCTTGATAAATAAGTTTCCCGTCATGCATGCACATCTTTATCACAGCGTCCACTATGACCAACGATTTGTTATCGATTGTTGCAAAGGTTTATAGGTTTTTTTCTGCTTAAAAAAGACAGAGGTAAACTTTTCATTAGTTTAAAAAGGGTTTATTACAGAACTTGTAGAGCTGTTGGCATGTCTTACCGACAAGTTTACAATATTGTAAACAAATCAGACAAGACAGGGACCGTCTCAAATGCAAAACCGGGACGTAAAACCATCCTTGACAACTTTGACAAGGGAGTGCTTAGACGGGCGGTCTACAAACTTTATGAGAAGAAAAATATATATATTCTAAAGAAGCTACACCAGTGACTTCGTTTAATCTTTGGCCAATGTTCACAACTAGATTAAACTGACCGAATTACATCCATATTTTTGCAATGAAATATACTGTTGACATGCAAAACATTTATTAAAACGTTCCACATTTCTACAATCAATCGATAAGATAACACAAGTGATAGGATTCTTTCCAATGTACAGTTATTCGTATGTTTATTTCAAAACAAACACACATACACAAATGATCCCTTACATAACCGATACGTATGCTATACGTACACATATTCAACATTTTGCAGAAAACACCTATTGAGATGACCCCTCGCCCGAGCGTGTGCTCAGGTGTCAATTTCACCTGTCGATACCGTGGATGCTGATGACGTAACACAGGCAGTTAATGTTTGTATCAAATAACGTCCCACTACCCCTTATTTTTCGAAGTTTTTGGTATTTTCATCAGTAAAAACACATTTTAGAGCATGTCTCAAAATTTATTTCCTCGGTCTACATTAGGTAGATGCTTCTTGAAGTGATATTTGTTATTTAAGTAACTGTAATACCTCTGAATTTTAAATATAGGTCAAAAAGCATTTTTCTAGCATTTCCGACAGTACTTTAGTACATGCGCAAGGTGCTGGAGTGTTCCCTTGATGTCTTTTTTCTGGAAATTGTTTAACCAACTCAACTCCCTGGGTCGTACCATGGATGGACCTCGGAGTCAAAGGCACAGGCATGTCGGAGACGGTAGTAAAAGCAACGAGCCATGCCATCATGTCGTTTAAGATGCCAAGGAAGGGCATCCACTGACAACGTGTTGGACAGTCTCCGTGAATTCATTGCAAAGTCGACATTTCATATTGATATTTTCTTTAAGAATCACATTTAGGCCATTGCGAGTGGGAAGTGACTGGTCCTGAGCAGCAAAAAGGAAGCCCTCAGTTTCACATTTAAGACCAGCCGACTTCATCCAGGCATAGGAGTCGGTCGGATTGCTATTCTGTTCAACACACTGCATGTACACACGATGCAATGGCTTTTCAGAAGGCTTCTCCTCAAAAGACCGACTCTGGGCAGACTTGGTGAAGGACTTCACCTGGTTTACTCCCATCACTGTACCGTCCAGCAGTACATCGCCTTCAACAAAATCAACCTCAAATCTCAGATTCTGTCCAACAACCTCGGCACGCTTAAAATAGCTGTGGAATTCCTTGCTTTCATCATGAGTCTTCACATGCATCACTAGAGGATCATCCGATAAATAAATATGTGCAAAAGTACACAATAAAATTCTGTCATGAAGAGCCTCCACATTTATCAAACCCCGACCTCCAGAATTGATTGGCATGTATAAACGGTTAAGAGAGGAATGAGGGTGGTGGGCTCTGTTATCAGACATGATCCTTCTGGTCAGACGGTCAAGACTCTGGATGTCTTGTTTTGTCCAATCAACTACTCCAAAGGAATAGGAAAGGACTGGCACAGCAAAAGTATTGGTGGCTTTGACCTTGTTTCGAGCATTTAGCTCTGAGCTCCAGATTTTCTTTAAACGAGATTTATGCTCGGCCCAAAGTTTTTCTTGAATCTGGGTATTCTGGAGTTTGTCTCGAACTTGCATTCCAAGATAGGTGTAGGCCTGATCTTCCACAAGATGCTCAATAACTCCTCCCCCTTGTAACTTGACCGATCCATCATTAGTTACCTTGCCTCGTTTCAAATGAAGAGTATTACATTTGTCGTGTCCAAATGTCATGCCAATATCATTAGGAAAGGACTCGACAAGGAGAACCTGCTCTTTCAAATGGGAATCTCCTTTGGCAAGGAGCTCGATGTCATCCGTGTAAAGGAGATGAGTAAGAGGTGTTGGGGATCTGTGCTGAGGAGGTCCGGGATGGTAACCCTCCTCTTTATTGAGCAGAAAGCTCAAAGGATTTAAAGACAGACAAAAAAGCAAAGGACTAAAGGAATCCCGCTGAAATATTCCCCTTCTGATTGGAAGAGATTCCGAAGTCTGCACCTGCCCTTGCGAGTACATCTCAAGTTGAGTTGACCAGCAACTCATTAAAGACTTGAGTAAATCAAGTAGTCGCTCAGGCAGGTCAATACAATGAAGCGACTTCAGAATCCATTCATGAGGGACAGAGTCGTATGCTTTTTTGTAGTCAAAACGAGATTTGTATTATTATTATTATTATTATTATGTTTTACAGATTAAAAATTGTATGCAGCAGAGAGGGTTCGGGTGATCCTGGCACAGTCAGGCTGGTAAGGCTCATCATCAGCTCAGGGCCCTTGCCCCCTCTACACGCAGCCCAGACAGCGAATGGGACTTCTCCCAGGAAACGCTGCCTAGTCGAACCCACCAAGAACTTTCCGGAGAATATGAAGGCTCCCCAACACTGCAGCCTTCTGCATTACCCAGAGTGTCAGAAGGGCTGTACTCCCGGTGGAGAACTCCGGCACTCTCCTGATCTGCGCCAAGAGATCAGGAGGTACCAAACCAAGGGCACTGAGAACAATGGGGAGCCTGACGACAGTGTACTTGGGATGCAAGCGAGACATTTCAAAGGCGAGGTCCGCATATTTATCATGCTTTTCCTTAATCTTGCCAATCACATTGGTGTCAAAAGGACAGAAAATTCAATGATATAAATAAATTCATTGGCTTTATCAAAAAGGACAAGATCAGGTTTGTTAGCTGGAATTCTTCTGAGGCTGTATATGGGCCTATTCCACAGAAGTTTGAAAGCATCATTTTCCATGACGCCCTGGACATGTTCAGGGTCGTACCATGGATGGACCTCGGAGTCAAAGCCACAGGCATGTCGGAGACGGTAGTAAAAACAGCGAGCCATGCCATCATGTCGTTTAAGATATGCTGTTTGTGCCAAGGAAGGGCATCCACTGACAAGGTGTTGGACAGTCTCTGTAAATTCATTGCAAAGTCGACATTTCATGTTAATATTCTCTTTAAGAATCACATTTAGGCGATTGCGAGTGGGAAGTGACTGGTCCTGAGCAGCAAAAAGGAAGCCCTCAGTTTCACATTTAAGACCAGCCGACTTCATCCAGGCGAAGGAGTCGGTGGGATTGCTATTCTGTTCAACACACTGCATGTACACACGATGCAATGGCTTCTCAGAAAGCTTCTCCACAAAAGACCGACTCTGGGCAGACTTGGTGAAGGACTTCACCTGGTTTACTCCCATCGCTGTACCGTCCAGCAGTACATTGCCTTCAACAAAGTCAACCTCAAATTTCAGATTCTGTCCAACAACCTTGGCACGCTTAAAATAGCTGTGGAATTCCTTGCTTTCATCATGAGTCTTCACATGCATCACCAGAGGATCATCCGATAAATAAATATGTGCAAAAGTACACAATAAAATTTCTATCATGAAGAGCCTCCACATTAATCAAACCCCGACCTCCAGAATTGATTGGCATGTATAAACGGTTAAGAGAGGAACGAGGGTGGTGGGCTCTGTTATCAGACATGATCCTTCTGGTCAGACGGTCAAGACTCTGGATGTCTTGTTTTGTCCAATCAACTACTCCAAAGGAATAGGAGAGGACTGGCACAGCAAAAGTATTGGTGGCTTTGACCTTGTTACGAGCATTTAGCTCTGAGCTCCAGATTTTCTTTAAACGAGATTTATACTCGGCCCGAAGTTTTCTTGAATCTGGGCATTCTGGAGCTTGTCTCGAACTTGCATTCCAAGATAGGTGTAGGCCTGATCTTCCACAAGATGCTCAATAACTCCTCCCCCTTGTAACTTGACCGATCCATCATTAGTTACCTTGCCACGTTTCAAATGAAGAGTATTACATTTGTCGAGTCCAAATGTCATGCCAATATCATTAGAAAAGGACTCGACAAGGAGAACCTGCTCTTTCAAATTGGAATCTCCTTTGGCAAGGAGTTCGATGTCATCCATGTAAAGGAGATGAGTAAGAGGTGTTGGGGATCTGTGCTGAGGAGGTCCGGGATGGTAACCTCCTCTTTATTGAGCAGAAAGCTCAAAGGATTTAGAGAAAGACAAAAAGCAAAGGACTAAAGGAATCCCCTGCTGAAATATTCCCTTCTGATTGGAAGAGATTCCGAAGTCTGCACCTGCCCTTGTGAGTACATCTCAAGTTGAGTTGACCAGCAACTCATTAAAGACTTGAGTAAATCAAGTAGTCGCTCAGGGAGGTCAATACAATGAAGAGACTTCAGAATCCATTCGTGAGGGACAGAGTCGTATGCTTTTGTAGTCAATCCAGCACATGGAGAGGTTGCGGTGATATGTTTTAGCCTCTTCCAAAATCATTTTCTGTACAAGAAGTTGATCCTTGCACCCCCAACATCCCTTTCTTGCCCCCTTCTGCTCTCTGTAAATTATATCATTGGAAGAGCAGTAAGATGACACGAGGTTTGTCAAACACCCTGTGAATATTTTGTATTGTGTATTCAAACATGTGATAGGGCGGAAGTTTTGGGATCAGTCAAGTCTCCTTTCTTGGGAGAAAGTATTGTGCGACCTTTGCAGAACCATGGAGGAACATCACCTGTGTCCACGAGAGTATTGAAACAGTGCAGTAATGGTGTTTGGACACAGGGGAACAGTTTCCAATACCGGTTTCGAATGCCATCAGGCCCTGGAGCTGTATTAGATTTGACTTTTTTATAACACTTTTCAGGCAATCTGGTGAGATGTAACAGACAAACGACCTAGTTACCTTCTCATGCATTGCATGGTCATAATCACGGACCCATGGTGCCTCAAGGTTACAGTTGCCGGGTACAGACCACAACTGTTTCCAGAACCTTTCATTGGCATCCATGGGAGGCCGTTTGTCATGTTCACCATCACCTTTTGTTTTCAGTTGCCTGTAGAAGTGTTTTTCATTATTTCTAAAAGTTTATTTTGTTTGATGAATTTATTTTTCTTTTCCCATTTTTCTTTTTTCAGTCCAAACCTTTTTATTTTGGCCTTAAGGGAATCGACAATTTGGGAGAAGTACCTTTTCTTTGTTGTCTTGTATTGTAATTTTAATTTTCTCAAATTGACTTTTGCCGTTTTGACATTGGACTCCCTGATGATCTTAACTTCAGGCACAGTTCTATCCAGGAAATGTATTTTCTAGTTTCCGTTAGTTTTACTTGAAACCGGTTTTTCTTTGGTGTATTGTTCTTAGTGTTAGATGTTTTTCTTTGGAAACTGTGTGGAATTTCCTCCAAGGTTCGAGCAGCAGCGTAGACACAACAATTAACTTCATGTAATGAACAGTCCAATGAAAGTTTCATAGAAATAATATCATTTAATAAATTGATTTCATTTTGGGAAAAGATTCATTTGTTTGTTTAATTGGCCTCCGATTTTCTAAAGGTATGCCAGATATTTCATCATAAATAGAATGAAACAAAATACACACAGGGTTTTCGGAAAGATCTGCAACTGAAGAAGAGGAAGAGTGAGGGTCTGAAATTTCGGGGCCAATTAGCTCTTTGTCGGAAGAGTTTCCATCAGCAAGAGGAAAGAGGTTGACACGGACGTCCATTAGAAGTTTTGGGTCTGCTGCCACTTGAGCATTCTGTTCATGCAAAGGTTCCTGACGGGCACCAATTGTGGGTTGAACTGGCTCACGGGGCAAGAGATTTTTAAGCCGCCGGAATTGGTCGCGGAGATTTTGCTCCGTCAGGTAAGCATACATGGGCATGGCATTGTCCCAATGCAGCTTCAGCGACTTGCCATTGATTCGTGGGTTTGATTCCTGTCGCTCTCGCACACTCAAGTAGTGTGGTTTTAAGGTGGTTTGACCAAGATATTCTTGGTCGGGTTCTGTGCCTTCCCCTGGGGCAAGTCCCATCTCCAGTGTGGTTGGTGTCACTACCGGAGGAAGGCTGACTGGGCTGCGGAAGTGAATTTAAACTTTCCTTTTGGCTGTCTGTAACCCAGTGAAAAACCAGCTTCGGGGGGTCAGCCCTAACTGGGTGATGCACGTTTGGTTCAGGGAATATAATTCCCCTATCTAGGCCCACCACGGAGAGGCGTACATCATCAGGCCCTTATTATTATTATTGTTATTATTATTATTATTATAATGAAAGCTTCACAGCTTCGGTGCGCTGTACGATGTGACCCGAGTTTACGATTTCATGTCCTAGGCGTGTTTGCTAAAGACACTTTACCTATGCTCACCCCAAGCCTATGTGCTAAAGTCGTTGGACTCATCGCCAACACGGAGTACAGTTCACACGAAGGTCGTCACTGGATTGCCATGCATTTCAAAGGGAACCAAACATAATTTGTTGACAGTTTAGCAGAACAGCCCGTTGATAGGGTATTTGATCACTATATGAAGTATGAGAATAGCAGCGCCTACACTCGCAATACGGAACAATTACAATCTTCCAATTCAAAAACCTGTGGGTTGTTTACATTGTATTATCTTTTATGTAAATTCAAAGCAAATATACGAATGAATTATATTGTACAGCAATTTGATATGAATGATCATGTGTTCAATGATGAATATGTTTCCGCATTTATTTGTAACTACTTCAGATATTACACTGATTCATGTCTACCTTGTATCTCTAAGACGAAATATTAGTATCTGATTTCAGTGTGGTGTATACCCTGTTCATTACATAAATGAATCATACATAGATTGTAAGACATCGATTGAACCGCAATAAAAACTTGTATAAGTGTATAAAATACCTTTTCTTGTCATTTGTAAATGTCTTGCATGATGGTAAGAAAGTAGAATAAAACTCCACCGCAGTGCCGACTGACTTGCATTTTCACTCTTGCCTGCTGATGGGTAAGACGTCATCTTTCAACATGATGAGAGCCCTACAGCCATTTTCAAGTCCAAGTCAACAAAAACCAAAGGCACAAAAGAGATCGCTAAAGCGACAGGTTACATCTAGCCAGAAAAAAAGCACAGCTCTAAAGGAGAAAAAAAGATTGTTTTGAAACAACAACCCATGTCGAAGATAAAGGCTGTTGTGAAACGAACCCAAGCGACGTTGAAGCGACACATGGTTGAAGGGAATAAAAGAATGCTTCAGACCCTGTAATGCCACACTTGTGTTTAACCACCATGGAGGTTACTACCACTTGTCCAGACTGTGACAAAAGGTTTACACGAATAGATAATCTACTTAGACATCAGAAGCAGTGGCATCATTGTCGGACCCAGTGGCTGTGGAAAGTCGGTGTTTGTCTTCAACCTATTATGACATTGATTCATTCAACCTCCGCCTGACTGTATTGTGTGGTGTTACATCGTGTGGCAAGCTCTTTATGATAACATTCTTCAAACTTTACCCCAAGTACGGTTTGTTAAAGGAATACCTTACAATCTCGAAGATGAAAACTACTTCGATGCCCACAACCAGAACATGATGTTGTTGGATGATTTTTTGTCTGAAGCAAAGAATGACAAGCGAATTTCTCGTCTGTTTACCCAAACCTCCCACCTTAAAAATGTTATTATCTTTTTGCTATTGCAAAACCTCTTCCCCAGAGGTAGGGAATCTCGTGACATTGCTCTAAATTCTCATTATGTAACGATTTGTAATTGACCTGTGGACAGACATCAGGTGAAGTTATTTGCCAGAAGAATATTTCCTGACGACATAAGTAGATTCATGACTATTTATGAAAGGGCTGTTGAAACTCCTTATGGACACAGACAGTGGATCTAAAACCTGGCCCGAGTGAGAAGAATAGACTGCATGTCAATATCTTGACAACCAGATACAATAAATCTGGCCAGAGTGGTTTACAGCAACAACAACAACAGATAAAAGATCTCTCGCCAGCATTACATGTTCAGACAACTCCTGATATTTGTGCTGATCACACTTTCAAAGAACTGTCTCTTAGCTTTAACGTCGAAACAATATCCATCTCGAGTGACAACACAGGACCTTTTACCATGGCCACTGCGTGTACTGACTGCGGTGTACTGATAGACAATTTGCATGATCTACAACGACATATCAGATCATGGTGTCCAGCAAACGACAGTTTGAAATTCAAGAGGAAACGTCTCAGATACGAGACTGACGACAGCAGTTATGACGAGGAATTGTAAGCTGGAGGTCTTGCTTTCAAACATCGTTGTTGTGGGAAGCCATCAAGCACAGACATGGAAGTCGAAGAGTGGCAAAATGTAGGTTTACAACGCATCTGGAATCGTGTGTACAACAACAAATGTGACCCGATGAAACTTAAGAGGAAAAAGTACAGAAAACAAGGTGGTCGTACACATGAATGTATTGACAGAAAAATGAAACAGATGTAGGAACATGAATTGACCGACAGCCTTACCAGTGTCATAGAGTTCACCCAATACTTTAAACAGGCACCTCTAGTTCAGTCCATTCGAGACAGCCTGAACGATATGGATCCTGGCACTGATCAATCTATCATCAAAAACAAGATAACCCGTTTCATGAAAACCATCATGAAGGACATTCTAACTCGCATAGATATGCCTGAAGCTGAAAGCGACACTGAATCTCTCATCCCTCCTGAAGATGACAGTGATGAAGATGCTGCTGATGATGATGATGATGAGAGCGAAAAAGAATAAAAACATGGCTAGGGAATATACAAACCTTGTCTGGTGTTCCAACCCTTCAGTCGAGATTTTGTTAGCCATAAGAATGACACGGAAAAATCCGTCTCTGAACCAGTGTAAAGGAAGGAGGAGATGTGGACTTATTCATATATTAACAACACGACCTATCATGAAGTCAAAACAGATTTCTCCAAATGACACCAACAACTCCTTAGCAAAGAAACAGATGGTCCTATGCATCAGGAGACCAGCCAATTTGGGACCTCCAGGGCGCAGATCTCTTTTGGTGCCATAAATGTCACAAAAAGATGGCCTTCGCAGCTATATCCGAGTTTCATGTCGAGATGAAACACATTAAACTTTTAACATCATTGAACCGTGAAGACTCCTATTTTTTGTTTGTCAATAGCTGAAATTACCCGAGCCTTACACTTGTAAAAGACTCTGCCCTTATGTTGCAAATAAAAGAAGGTGTATTGCAATTTTTGTTTTGTTTAGTTGGTAATTTTTTTCTTAATTCAGATTTCAATGGTGAGTTAGTTTAGTCTTACACCTCACTAAGCAATATTCCAGCCATATGGCAGCGGTCTGTAAATAATCGAGACTGAACCAGACAATCAAGTGACTGCCTGACTGAATTTAGTTTTACGCCGCTTTTAGCAATATTTCAGCAACATCACGGCGGGGGACACCTGAAATGGGCTTCACACATTGTACCCATGTGGGGATTCGAACCCGGGTCTTCGGCGTGACGAGCCAACGCTTTAACCACTAGGCTACCCCACTGCCCCGACAATTAAGTGATCAACAGCATGAGCGCAATTGGGATCTGCGCAAATGGGAACTGATTACATGTGTCAACCAAACCAGCGAGCCTGACCACCCGATCCCCGATTCCATTAGTCGACTATCACAGATTTCAATGGTGTTATTCACATCATGAATATGCTTCTGGAAAACAATTATTGTTATGCTTCTACAAATCGATCACAACAATTTGCTACTGTTTTTTTTACATCATACATTCACAACACAAAGGCTGACATATGTACACATATAATACGACATATTCTAATGATGTTTTAACACAACGTAATGTATATATCTTTGGATTTCATTTGAACATTATTATCCACCAGGTTTATTAGAAAAGATCTACCACTGTCATTGTAACAATTGTAATATCTACAATCATTACACCTATAAAGTATGTCAAACTATGAACAGAAAAGGGGTGATAGGTAGTTGCTAGTGTTTGAGTAGCATACATTTGCTAACACAAAGTCGGACATATTCTAATAAAAATAATTCTGACGCAATACGATTAATTGATAAATCCATTCTATCTATCTCCATCTACAATGAATACACATCATGCCCATAAAACTACTAAGTTATCAGAAACACACACACACACACACACACACACACACAGTTATACCTCCAAGAAATGAATGGCTCAACAAATGAACTCGTCCCACCTTCTCGGTCAGGTCACCGTGACCCCCTCCCAAGACTCCTAATAATAATGTTTAATTTACAACAATGAAATAACAGATGAAGTTGGTTTTTTGTTTGTTTGTTTGTTTTTTAAGATGAGGCAGGGTTTGAAGGCTCTGGGGTCAATCATTACTGTGATTTACCTCTTAATGATGCATGTATCGCCTCTCCCCGACGTACCATAAACAAACACAGAGCTAGGTTTTATCATTTCCATATGTTTACATGTTATGAGAGAAGGATTACTTCATTAGTGTTATCAGACAGTTTAAAAAATTCCATTTATAATGTAAATATTAAATGTACTTCACATTATGCGATGACACAAATGTTTTGTACACATGTATAAAGGATTAACTCATTAAACACAACGTGTTGATCCAGAACTGAGCCATACAGGATCTCATTTCGATATAACGCACAGAGGCGGGATTTACCCTTAGCAAACGTGGACACAATATGAGACGTCTTACAGCGAGTAACCGAGGGGATTGCAGCAACCTTATATTGACACAAGTGGAAGTCATACCTCCCCTCTCTGCAGTCCACAGAATTTGAAACACATGCACTACATCGATCGCCAATCCACTCGTAGTAGAACTTCCATGTATGGAAATCGATACTATGTCTCGTTTTGACTTAATTAACGATCACACAACTAATTGCTTAGTTGTAACTAATTAGCTCATTGTGTTTTATCATTGATGACCTATGACATCATGCATATATTGCATATTAATGACGTTACGTGGGTAAACATCTTACATATTATCTACTGACGTCACTGATAATGTCAGAGGGTCACACATGTGGTGTAGATTTCAGGTCAATAGGTGCAAAACCATAGAGCCACAAAATTGGGGCTCTAAACATCTTTAAAATCTCCCCTGATATTTTGATAACTAGTATAATAATCTGATAATCAGCATGAAAATCTTATTGTGGATGCAAGAACACAAAACTGATGCTCGCATTAACAGGGTTTATTGTACATGGAATACTTTGACTGAAGACTTGACAGAGCTGAGGAGTAGTTGCGTTGAGTTGCGGAGTTGAGTTGATGAGGTTCAGAGAAATATGTGGCTTTACATAGTTCAGATTACAGTCAGCTTGACAAGCAGGCAGCATGGAGGTCCAATACACACTGACAAGTATGTGCTTTGGAAGGTCATGACGTCACCTGTGACCTTTGACGTTACACATGAGGGTTAAGGCCACAGGGAAACATTGTTTACACTTTTAATTGATAAGGGTTCAAATTGAAATGGACTTTAGAACATTAGATTAATAACAAGGTGTTTTAATTATTGGACCACCATGGATAAAATAATTAAACAGTTTGTACATTGAGTGTATGTAAGGGAATCTTGCATTGACATAATTAGTAAGATAATCTGATAATTAGTATGATAATCTGATAATTAGTATGATAATCTGATAATTAGTATGATAATCTGATAATTAGTATGATAATCTGATAGTTAATATTTTTCACGCTGTGTTTGTATTAGTAGGTGAGCCAGTCGTGCAAGGCGCCAAAATGTTCCTTAGTCGGACTAGAGGCCGATAAACGAAGGTTCGAATCCCAGACTTGCAGTCATTGATCCGCCATGCTGGCACCATATTTCTCTCAAGAGGTAACCGACTAAACCAGCATCGCTTTTAAAACATGAAGCTTACATCAACTTATGTAGCTGAACGACTAACCGTGGTAAATCCCCCACAACTTACTTGCCCACTGCATGTGTCGCATAGCCGAGCTCCTTCAGTTTCTGTGGCAGCATAGTGAAGTTGGCGGGTACATACCCCGGTGTCAGCGGATGGATTGCTTGATGCTGAATAAAATACACTCATGTCAAGACTCAATCTACTATGTGCAAAACAATCATTGAAAAAGATAGTACGTGTTTTTGTTTGTTGTTCAACGCCGCTCTCAGCATTTTTCCAACTATAAGATCTCGATATGTAAATAATCGAGTCTGAACCAGACAATCCAGTGATTGATATCTCTCACCATGCATCAAATCAGCGATCCTGACCACCTGATCCGTTCCTCAGCTAGCCTGACCTCCCGATCCTGTTAGTCAGCTTACCTCACCTCCCGATCCTCTTAGTCAGCTAACCTGACCTCCCGATCCTGTTAGTCAGCTAACCTGACCTCCCGATCCCTTTAGTCAGCTAACCTGACCTCGCAATCCCTTTAGCCAGCTAACCTAACCTCCTGATCCGTTAGTCAGCTAACCCGACCTCCGGATCCCCTTAGTCAGCTAACCCGACCTCCCGATCCCTTCGATCACCTAACCTGACCTCCCGACCTCTTTAGTCAGCTATCCTGACCTCCCGATCCCTTTAGTCAGCTAACCCGACCTCCGGATCCCGTTAGTCAGCTAACCTGACCTCCCGATCTCTTTAGTCAGCTAACCTGGCATTCCGATACTGTCAGTCAGCAAGCCTGACCTCCAAATCTCTTTAGTCAGCTAACCTGACCTCCCGATCCTGTAAGATAGCTAACCTGACCTCGCAATCCCTTTAGCCAGCTAACCTAACCTCCTGATCCGTTAGTCAGCTAACCCGACCTCCGGATCCCCTTAGTCAGCTAACCCGACCTCCCGATCCCTTCGATCACCTAACCTGACCTCCCGACCTCTTTAGTCAGCTATCCTGACCTCCCGATCCCTTTAGTCAGCTAACCCGACCTCCGGATCCCGTTAGTCAGCTAACCTGACCTCCCGATCTCTTTAGTCAGCTAACCTGGCATTCCGATACTGTCAGTCAGCAAGCCTGACCTCCAAATCTCTTTAGTCAGCTAACCTGACCTCCCGATCCTGTAAGATAGCTAACCTGACCTCCTGATCCTGTTAGTCAGCTAGCCTGACCTCCCGATCTCTTTAGTCAGCTAACCTGACCTTCCGATCCCTTTAGCCAGCTATCCTGACCTCCCGATCCATTTAGTCAGCAAACCTGACCTCGCAATCCCTTTAGCCAGCTAACCTAACCTCCTGATCCGTTAGTCAGCTAACCCGACCTCCGGATCCTCTTAGTCAGCTAACCCGACCTCCCGATCCCTTCGATCACCTAACCTGACCTCCCGACCTCTTTAGTCAGCTATCCTGACCTCCCAAACCCTTTAGTCAGCTAACCCGACCTCCGGATCCCGTTAGTCAGCTAACCTGACCTCCCGATCTCTTTAGTCAGCTAACCTGACCTCCTGATCCCTTTAGCCAGCTAGCCTGACCTCCCAATCCCTTTAGTGAGCTAGTCTGACCTCCTGATCCCTTTAGTCAGCTAGTCTGACCTCCCGATCCTGTTAGTCAGCTAGCCTAACCTCCTGATCCCTTTAGTCAGCTAGCCTGACCTCCCAATCCTGTAAGTTAGCTAACCTGACCTCCCGATCCATTTAGTCAGCTAACCTGACCTCCCGATCTCTTTAGTCAGCTAACCTGACCTCCTGATCCCTTTAGCCAGTTATCTTGACCTCCTGATACATTTAGTCAGCTAAACTGACCTCCCGATCCCTTTAGCCAGCTAGCCTGACCTCCCGATCCCTTTAGTCAGCTAGCCTGACCTCCTGATCCCTTTAGTAAGCTAGTCTGACCTCCCGATCCTGTTAGTCAGCTAGCCTAACCTCCTGATCCCTTTAGTCAGCTAGCCTGACCTCCCAATCCTGTAAGTTAGCTAACCTGACCTCCCGATCCTGTTAGTCAGCTAACCTGACCTCCCGATCCCTTTAGTCAGCTAACCCGACCTCCCGATCCCTTTAGGCAGCTAACCCGACCTCCCGATCCCTTTAGTCAGCTAACCTGACCTCCTGATCCTGTAGGTTAGCTAACCTGACCTCCCGATCTCTTTAGTCAGCTAACCTGACCTCCCGATCCCTTTTGCCAGCTAACCTGACCTCCCAATCCTGTAAGTTAGCTAACCTGGCCTCCCGATCTCTTTAGTCCGCTAACCTGACCTCCCGATCCCATTAGTCAGCTAACCTGACCTCCCGATCCCTTCAGTCAGCTAACCTGACCTCCCGATCCATGTTAGTAAGCTAACCTGACCTTCCGATCCTGTAAGTTAGCTAACCTGACCTCCCGATCTCTTTAGTATCCTGACCTCCTCGCTTACTAACTGACCTCCCGATCCTTTTAGCCAGCTATCCTGATCCTCCTAGACCTCCCGATCTTTAGTCAGCTAGCCTGACCTCCTGATCCCTTTTAGTCAGCTAGTCTGACCTCCTCCCGATGACCTCCTGTCCCTTTTGGTCAGCTTAGCCTAGCTAACGTGACCTCCCGATCCCTTTAGTCAGCTAGCCTGACCTCCTGATTCCTTTAGTCAGCTAGCCTGACCTCCAGATCCCGTTAGTCACCTCTCACGACACGACAAAGTGATTGAAAGTGTTTGTACTATAACGTCATATCGACAGGGTTTCAACCAAACTGTGATTCCAACTCAGAAATATGATCGCGATCTGGAACTTAGGTGTAGGAGGTCGAATCAAAGTAAACGAATCGTACTGTAACCTACACGGTGAACAAACGTCCTTTTGTCTCGAATACAGACGTTTATTTCACACAGAGAGGAGAGAGATGTGGGTGATGAGCGAGTGACTGGAGGTACTTTGGTGTCACTGTTTGTTGTTTAACGCCGCACTCAGCAATATCCCATCTAAATGGCGGCGGAGTAAGTGAGTTAATATTTTAAGTCACATCTGTAACATTTCAGCCATAACGTGACTGCAAACAAGTTATAATTTTACAATAAATAATGGTATATTATGAAAAAACAACTAGTTGATCACAGATTTCAGTTTAAAACTAGAAATTAACACTAAAACATTTTAACTAGAATTGACAATACAGTATATAAACAGGCTATAGATCGCCAACAACTGAAGGTATATCACCATACCAGGGTCCATGGGGACTTACAGTACCTTTGCTACCTGCATGGACCCTAGTTGGATTTACACCATCCCTTCAGCCGCTGGCTATTGTAGGAAATATTTAGCCAAAAATCAAAATCACAAAAATACTACGTTTAAAAAACCCTGGTAAGTTTAAATTGACTTTGAGAGTTTTGGGACTTACGTACCCTCTCAGGAGGACAAAAAAGTTACAATACTTCAACCCTCTTTTAGGGTACAGCCACTAACAATCTCTGTTACTAATCTAAGCTACCAATAATATAATACTTATCTATTTACAAACCATGTGTCAAAATTTATCAAGTAATTCTATTGCTTTTAAAAATTCAATGATTAAATGATAATTTACATTAAAAAGATCCTACACTCTCTTAAAGGTCACATAAACCCTAGGGGGTACAAATACATAAATCACTAACTGGCATCGTTATAAATGAAACCCCGTCATTAAAACTACTCATTTCGACCTTTAATTGACTTAAATCGACCTTTTTGACAACAGTGCACAATTCTCACCCGCGAACGAAATTTCAACCAATCAGAGCGGCGCGCCTCTGTGACGTCATATGAGGAATCGCTTTGAGAGCCGATGCAGAATTCATCTACATTTTAGGGGGTAAATTATCGTGTTTACAGGCTTGTATAAACCTGAAATCGTGACAATTGTTGTGGAAAATGAAAGCTATATGTTCTCACAATCTACTGTCATTTATTTTTGTCTCCTGCTTTGCCTAGTTTCCGAGTTACAACTTGTTTTCATAGACGATTCTGTCAAAATCGATTGGTGTCGTTAGGCCCTATTTGTATAATGACTGATCCAAATTGATCCCATTTCTGTGTTGTTTTACCTCGATATTTAATCATGTCATGTAAAAATAAGTTTATATTCTCAAAACAGTGTCGGCCCATAAGTTTTCACATGCAATACAGCAATTAATACTCCCTCGTTGTAACCCGTGTTAGGTGGTATAAACCTACATTACGTTATTTGTCATCATTCACTTGATGGTCACTTAATGAATTTATAACAGGTATAATTAGTGGTAACACACTTAGATTACCCGACAAAGGTTCCCATTTGGCATTTCTTGTGTCTGGAGTAAATATTCAACATTATAAACATCGATCAAAGGATTAACCGATAACACGCTGATTGATTAATTACTTTTATCTTACACAGCGGAATTGTCAAAAGGTAGTGTTTATGTATGTAGATTTACTAATCTATACTGAATACACTCTGTCGTGTCGGTGTCTGCGTAAAAACAACGTCCTTCTTTCAAAGGATTAACCGGCAATACATTGATTGATTGCTCATTATTGGCTAACTAAATTACTGTTTTTAAAGAAAGGCGGACATTATGCAATTAGTTGCCAGGTGTGCTATGTTGGGTGACCAATGAGACTATACACCAATACCTGAAAAGATTTATCACTTTTTCGTATATTAAACTGTTAAAAAGACACATCATTTGGAACAGTTTTGTGGATATTGATGGATACATTCCTCGAACAAGGTAATGGCCTGATATTGTTCCTATAACTTTAATCTGTTTTAATTTTAATATTTGCATTTTGTTTTATTCATTTGTCGTAGCATTCAACAGAATCATTGTTTTTCTCCGTGAAGTGTAATGAGACAGACAACATACACTAGGGTGTGTGTGCGAATTATGATTCACATTGGCAAACTATAAAATGTCTAGATATTACAGTTCTGTTATAAATTCACTATAAGTATCAGCAGATCGTCTGCTTTTTATTTAGTTTCAAAATGCATACAAGTGTGATAATAAACTAATTAGGATTATAAGACCAAATATAAAGACGCACATTGACTAGTATCTACATACTGGTGAGTGGACATTAACCATGGGAATGTAGCAAGAAATTTATCGCGCAGTATTGTGACTTCGACCCCCACCTCGCTTCCGTGGAAGAAATCGTTATGTTATAAGTTGTGTCATGCAAAATCCGTTTGGTTATGATTCCAATACATATTTAACAACGAGTAGAAAGTAGTTTTGATTTTCTAACTTGATGAAAACAAACTATAATCTCATTAATTCTAACAGACTTTACGATTTTCAAAAATGGCGGCGCCCTGTCGGGAACATCCGCCAGTCTGAGGATAAATGGTATTTAGGTTTGTTTTCACCGAGTTACAAAATCAAAACTACTTTCTACTGGTAGTAAATATGTATTTTATTGATGGCCAATAGGATTTTGCATGACATAGCGCTATATCATAACAATTTCTCTCGTGGCAGCGAGGTGAGTAGTCAATATAATACTACTTACAATATTATTGTTACTTCGACCACAACCTTACTTCCGAGGAAGAAATCGTTATGTTACAAGTTGTGTCATAGAAAATCTTTATGGTCATCAATCATATGCATATTTTACTACAACTAGTAAGTAGTTTTGTTAACATTGAAACATTTATCCCTTGTGATGGAAAAATAAATGACGGCGGAATGTAAATAATCGAGTCTGGACCAGACAATTCAGTGATTAACGTCATAAGAATCATATACACAAATGGGATACGATGGAATGCATCAACAACCCGTTAGCCGCCTCTTACGACAAGTATGGGCTGTTGAACACCAGTTCTAACTCGGGTCTTCACGTGAATGAGTGAGTGAGTGAGTGACCCACCTGCAGCCCCGTGTGGTAGGGGTAATATCCAGTCATGAAGCAGTTTCGGGACCTGGAACAATAAACACCACCAAGTTCAGTAGTACAACCGAACATGCAAAACTTTGTAAACCAGTCGGTTTGATTGCATAGGAGGAGATATCATAGGTATAAGATATGTATGCACGACACATATCACAGAACATGAATATGTAGCTAATGCTGTTAATGTTGTTTGTAGCACTGTGACATGTGTATATTGTAATGAGATGTGGATGTGTGTTCTGTACCTGAAAAGACTCAATGCACGAAACGTGTCGTTACATGACTAACAGTGAACACACGTACTGTACGTAGGAAGAGTCTAGTAGCACTCCCTGGCGGGCTACACTGACGATGTGTCGTAACATGACTTACGGTGTACACACGGGCTGTACGTAGGAGGAGTTCAGTATCACTCCCTGAAGGGCTACACTGTCGATGTGTCGTAACATGACTTACGGTGAACACACGGGCTGTACGTAGGAGGAATTTAGGATCACTCCTTTGAGGGCTACACTGTCGATGTATCGTAACATGACTTACAGTGAACAGACGTACTGCACGTAGGAGGAATTTAGTATCACTCCTTGGAGGGTTACACTGTCGATATATCGTAACATGACTTACGGTGTACACACGGGCTGTACGTAGGAGGAGTTCAGTATCACTCCTTGAAGGGCTACACTGTCGATGTATCGTAACATGACTTACGGTGGACACACGTACTGTACGTAGGAGGAGTTCAGTATCACTCCCTGAAGGGCTACACTGTCGATGTGTCGTAACAAGACTTACGGTGAACACACGGGCTGTACGTAGGTGGAGTCTAGTATCACTCCCTGGCGGGCTACACTCTCGATGTGTCATAACATGACTTACGGTGAACACACGGGCTGCACGTAGGAGGAATTTAGGATCACTCCTTTGAGGGCTACACTGTCGATGTATCGTAACATGACTTACAGTGAACAGACGTACTGCACGTAGGAGGAATTTAGTATCACTCCTTGGAGGGTTACACTGTCGATATATCGTAACATGACTTACGGTGAACACACGGGCTGTACGTAGGAGGAGTTCAGTATCACTCCCTGAAGGGCTACACTGTCGATGTGTCGTAACATGACTTACGGTGAACACACGGGCTGTACGTAGGAGGAGTTTAGGATCACTCCTTTGAGGGCTACACTGTCGATGTATCGTAACATGACTTACGGTGTACACACGGGCTGTACGTAGGAGTTCAGTATCACTCCCTGAAGGGCTACACTGTCGATGTGTCGTAACATGACTTACGGTGAACACACGGGCTGTACGTAGGAGGAGTTCAGTATCACTCCCTCAAGGGCTACACTGTCGATGTGTCGTAACATGACTTACGGTGAACACACGTACTGTACGTAGGAGGAGTTCAGTATCACTCCCTCAAGGGTTACACCGTCGATGTGTGGTAACATGACTTACGGTGAACACACGGGCTGTACGTAGGAGGAGTTCAGTATCACTCCCTCAAGGGTTACACTGTCGATGTGTCATAACATGACTTACGGTGAACACACGGGCTGTACGTAGGAAGAGTTCAGTATCACTCCCTGGCGGGCCAGACTGTCGATGTTTGGAGTTATCATCTGAGGGTTGTGAAATCCTACATCGTTCCATCCTGGTCACAGAAATACAACTACAACATTGTGACACATTCTTTTTATTCCTCTCTGTCTCTAACAACAGCTTATGATATTCAATCAGAGTACCACAGCACACAACGTAACATGTAATTACGTCATAAGCCTCATATATGTCACATAGATGTCATTATTATATAAGCCTGCAGAGCTGTGGCATACGGCATAAGCCTGCAAAGCTAATTTTTATTATAAAAGCCTACAGAGCTGAGCTAAAATTTGAAATTATACATTGCTGCGTTATCCAATGCAGGCCTTCAATGCCTAATTATACAATAAAAGCCAACGGAGCTGTGTTGGGCTTAAGTCACGCGCAGAAGCTCAAACAATTGTTGTGACATGTCCAGTCGAGTCTGCCTTTGAAGAGGTGAGTGAGTGTAGTTTTACGCCACACTCAGCATTATTCCAGCTATATGGCAGTGGTCTATGTATAATCTGGAACAGACAATCCAGTGATCAACAGAATGAGCATCGATATACACATTTGGGATACGATGATATGTGTCCTCCACGTCAGCGAGCCTGACCACCTGATCCCGTTAGTCGCCTCTTACGACAAGCATGAGTTACTGAATAACAATTCTTTAACACGGATCTTCACGGGTCGCCTTTGAAGAGGAGTCAGTAACCGAGGAACCCAGCGTTCTGACACCTTGGACATGTGCATTTGGTTATGCATGATGTTCCATGCACTGCTATAACTCAGGCCGGTCTCATGCATTATTGTTGGTATGGTTCTAAACCAGCGCCTCGACTTTCTACACGGTGTCAATGTCAGTCAATGAGGGGCGTCCTCTTCTTGGCTCCTCTGTAAGGAAAATTTCTTTTCCATTTCGCAACAGTATCTCAAGATTTTTCATCTCCTCGTGAATCTGTCGCGCAGTGCAACCCTTCAAGTTCAAAAACTTGATAACACTGCGCGCCTCAATCCTCTCCATACCTGTCACGCCAAAGACCCGGGTTCGATTCCCCACATGGATACAATGTGTGAAGTTCATTGCTGGTGTCCCCCTGCCGTGATATTGCTGAAATATTGATAAAGCGGAGTAAAACCATACTCACTCACTCACTCTCCATACTTGGGGTTACTTGTGTTTAGGATCAACTAGCACAAGATTAAATAAAGCGAAGTTGATAGTTTTGGTCCATTAACTACAAAGGATAACTGATGTTACCTTCAAGCTTTCATCATAATCTCTCAATAAATGTATGGCTATAATTAGAACGTTTTATATTCCCTCGTGAAAACACGACTTACCCAAATCATCCGCCACCATGAACACTATGTGGGGTGGTTGCACACCAGAGACGACGGGGACGACCCACAGAGTACACACTACCGCCAGCGACGCTAACAACCTCTCCATATTGCAGAGTTTACAACATTTGCCGTATCTCTATCTGATTTTTACTTGAATGTGAGTTGAACAGTCACTACAACATGAATATACACACACAATTCCAAATCTGAAAATACAGCACATTTTCAAGCATGAATACACACATATTATTCCACATGCACAGATATAACACCCCTTGGCTCCTCCAATGCATAATATAAACTTTAATGTTGTCTTTAGTAACCACCACCAGCACCACACCACCCCACCCCACCCGAACCCCGCCCCCTCGAACAACAACATCACATGTGCCTGCTTAATGTGGGAGAAAACCCCGAAGTAATGCAGGTCTCAGACGATTATCCCCTTTGTGAAGGCCATGGAGCTGATATTATAAGAAAATGCATCTTGTAAGCAAGAAAAGTATATATAACAAACCCATTGTTGAGAATTGCTGTTATTTCGTGATTCTTGGTGATAAATCAAGATGTATAGAACATCATAACTTGGAGAGGCAGAATACTAAAGGCTTTTAAAGTTTTAGTTAACGAGACCATGGAATGATGTAACTTTGAACGAATCAGAAATTCTGTATCGGAACATGTGACATGGCGGAACATACTCGAACACTTTAAAATGGCAAATCGTATTTCTATGTGAAAGGTTTCTCCCTGCGGGATGTGCTAAATGGCAATAACTCAGTATCTCATCAGACGAATATGGATATTCTACGGTCAGTCCACCAATTCATTATTACATCAAAACGTTTTGATTCATAAAGTTTTGTAGCTTCTCTTCTTTTTTTATTTGTATCAACTGGCCACGAAACAAAACCAAGATAAATTGTTGATATCCATGATTGTTATTATTCAGAGATAACTTGTTATAACCACTATAAATATGTATTATGCACAAATGTGAACCTTCACATGTATTATGGAGCGGCATTAATATAAGCCATTTAGGCTTGTTTGCCAATCCTTTTTTTTCTTCTTGAATAGAATAAAATATGTTTAAACCAAATGGCAAGTTACATTTGGGATTACACTTTCTCAGTAAAGTACAGATTCTTGTACATTTTAGGGTTGAGTCCATTCCGGGATTTGAACCCACACCCTCAGAGTCAGGCACCTTTACTGAGAAAGTGTAATCCCAAATATAACAAATGTTACATTTAACCACTTTCTAAATGGCATTGTACACATGTGTATTCGTATTCACTTTAAAATGACACCGTGAACACTAGAAAAGGGGTGCGGGTTTCAAAGTCTTAGTTAAGCACACACACGTACGCACGCACGCACGCACACACACGCACGCACACACACTGACACATCTCACGTTTGGATGAGACCCGATCTTAACCCTTTGGAGCATATCCGGGGCATGATTGATCGTCGTTTGCAACAAAGGGATCCTCCTGTACAGAACCTGGCCCAAATGCAAGTTGCTTTACACGAGGAATCGCGTAGCCTTGCCCTTCAGAGAATCAGGAGGCTGGCAGGGGGTATAGTGAGGAGAGTGCTGGCTGCCATACAGTCACATGGACGTGACACTCGGTATTGACCTTGATTCGTGCAAGACATGCAAAACCACAGTTTCAACATAATTCAACATTAAACATTCCAGGACCATACATGTACTGACATGGTTTTGTATGAAAAACAGTGTTTGTTTTTTGGGGTTTTTTTTTTCTTTCTTTTTTTTTTGTTTTTGTAAAATGAGCAATAGTAACATGTGACAATTGTTATCATATTTTTCCAATGTTGATGAGATATATCTTTGTTTTAATTCCATGTCTATGTTTATGTTCATAATCAATTTTTTTTTCATTTTCAGAATCCAGGAGTCTCCTTCGACCAGTGCTGCGCTTGTTAGCATTCAGAATCGAGTTTATTCTGTGTGTACGAAATTACATTTCCGACGTTGTTTTTATTTTTCAAAACAAAAACAATACAATATGCCAGATTTATGAGGGAATGGGCGATAGCATCAGTTACCAAAACAGTTTTGGTACGTACTCATTACACTGTCATTCAGTGGTTGGCTGTGTTAGATGGATGAATGTTAGATGAAGAATTTAAAGCGGAACAAGAATTGCTCCCGTACTGGACAGTTGTCAACAAAGATATATTATAATGCATTTGGACATCGGAAATTAGTGAATGGCCGTTTGAGTCTACCTTGGTCCCAGTCACGTTAATAAAGACAGCTTTAAATATGATCAAAAAACGTTTAAATTTGGAATATCCGTTGTTTCACGTCACTCATAAGGATCCAAGTTATCGGGACTTGCAGACATCTGTTGTCCTGAGGGTAGGGTGTATGGCACTGATTGAGTGAACACATTAATCGGTATCATTATAATCTCAGTGACCTTAACTCAAACTGAAATCATATTCCACTGCACTTTTCAGAATTTCACAGCACCCAGTGACTTAATCCCTTGTAACAACACCGGCACCACATCAAGGAGACTATACTGTAACAACAAAACTCTACTTCCCGGGATACCCCATCGGGACTGTACTGTTCACTGAGCTCGCGCCGCAGAGTCAGCTTGTTTCCCTTATTGTTCCTATCCTCATTCCACTCTACCTCATGTACACCGAATTAATTTATTTGGTTTACCAATTCATCAACCAGGTACGCGCGTCACTCAGGTTATGAATTTACCTGATTATTTGACTATTTTAGAGGCGAAAGATCACTATATTGAATTCTCTTCAAAGGATGTTCAAACATGTTATGGTGAACACGAAAAACACTGTCCAGTTTTACACAGTCCGAAACCTAAAACATCTCTCACAAGCGCACTTGCTTTGTTTAATCAAGAACCACCAGAAATTAAATCCTTCGCTGATATTAAATTCAGATTAAATGAGAATTCATAACTGTCAGAAAGAGACATCGGCTTCTAAATTATACCCTGCTAATCTTTTCCTCCTATCAGATTTGTATCAATTCGTCCACATTAAAAACGTTTAGACTTTTAAAACCTCTCCTTGAAAATTCTACTTTTAAAATTCCACATCTATTACTTAGGGGATAACTGTACAGTGTTTGACGAATTGGGGACGTATACCGGTGGTTATATAGCCGCAAATTTAGTTATATCGGCGACGCGTAAGGATGTAACTAATTTGCGGCTATATAACCACCGGTATACGTCCCCAATTCGTCAAACACTGTACAGTTATTCCACATTCTAATTCAACTCGTTTTATGCTTTTTTTTCGTGAAAGAAATTCATTATTTAAACCAGGTCAAAGTTCCTCTAGATCAAAGGTTAGTCATATCACTCATTGAACTTACATCATCGCCAGAAAAAATAGTTCCTTATTCAAACTTCAACACATTTATTATGTGCACACTGTCTAAATCTGACAATGATGAATAAATCATAGTGTTATAGATAAAATGGACGGAATTATGATGAAGCCACTCCCTAGTTATCAGAAATGAGCGGCCCGCTGATTCCTCAACTACGGGCCATATTATCAGTTCTGTTGTGAAATGACGTCATAATCTTGTTTCATGATCTAACAGTGTTAGGTCAACAGCCCGTTGCGAGTAAGTTGTTTGAACTTAAAATTATATTTATGATACTGTTTTGTCTATTTTGAACACACATTCCACCCATTTTAGCTGGATAGGGGAGATAATTGGCCAAGGGCTTCTGCATATGACAATGCCCTGAAAAACAGCGTTACCCCAATTGTGTAGGAATACATTCTAAGGTTTTGGTGAACCGGTTTTCAAAATGCGACCGTATATGCTGATTATACGGTCGGAAATTTATAGCATTGACCAATCAGAATTCGTGTTACATACTAAGTTGAATTAGAATTGATAATAGAGTGATAATAAAAAGGACAAAATGTTTCAAGTTTATTTACGCCTTATTCCCAGCGTATGAAAAAGGCACAGGTTTTTTAGCATAATATAATTGATGGCAGTCGGATATATTCCACCAATCTTGTTTGTCTCACAATGCTTTGTTTATTAGCCCCTGAGACCTTACGTTGACTACCCGTGAAGATCCGAGTTAGAATTGATCTTCAGTAACCCATGCTTGTCATAAGAGGCGACTAACGGGATCGGGTGGTCAGACTCGCTGACTTGGTTGACACATGTCATCGGTTCCCAATTGCGCAGATCGATGCTCATTCTACGGCTGGGAATTACGATGGACAATTCAAAGAGGAAGATTACAAATGTCAGGTGGAAATTGGATTGTAGGAAGGCGTTTCCTATTCTCGCGGTACTTACGGATATCGGCTGAAAAAATAACACAAACAATTCTTATCGTATTAATGCATGTTGTTTTTAAATGAAGGGCCTTCTCCTCTAACATCTACATCTATCAGCTGCCAGATCCATCAGGTGAATTACCACTCGTGAGCCCGGTGATAAACAATGCCATCCGCCATTGACGAAACGAGGCTACTCCCCATTCTCGCGGAATTACCAGGAATTAACGTTATTGAGTGTATGTAAGAGCAATCCTGCCGGAAAGGGCGGGAAAATGTAATGATAAGTCCAAGTTGGTATAAACTCCCCAATATTCGTGACACTGCAAGATTTTGATCACTCACAGACTTGGTCCACTTCCTAGTTACCAGTCGGTGATGTAAACAACCGCTAAGTGTCGCGCATCGGCGATTTCGGCAGAAAACGTGTTTACCGCGAGAATAGGAGACCCGCGAGAATAGGAGACGGACCTCATATGATGTTTGATAACATGCTCATAAGGATACAGGCTATTATTATCGGGAACGCGCTGTTCATTGTTCTACACCTAGAGATTAAATTTTAATTTCGTTCATTGTCCTTATATTCGACTCTCCTCGATGTATATCGAATTAATTCATTCGGTTTACCAATTAATCAGTCAAGTTCGCATGTCACTCAGGTTATGAATTTACCTGATTATCTGGCAGTTTCGGAAGCGAAAGATCAGAATATTGAAATTTCTACCTGGGACTTTCAAACATGTTATGGTGAACATAAAAAACACTGTCCAATTTGCATTGCTCCAAACTAAACACGGTTTTCACCTGCGCACTTGCTTTATTTAATCAAGAATAATGGGAGGAATTATATCATTGTGTGATGTTAAATTTAGATTAAATGGGATTCGTTCGATGGCTCTCGAAATCGAAACAGACCTTGTTCTTCTCAGTGTCATGAAAACTATTATCTTAACTTGAAAGGGTCGCTTTGAGAAGCGTCCAGTTTGTCAGATTTGTATATATATAATTCCTTGCCAGTGTGCGTTGAAATTGGATGAAGTCGACATAGACATGAGAATTCGTAACTGTGAGAAAAGGTCAAAAACTTCAAACTTATATCCACCCAATTTTCTACACTTATCGGAATTGTTCAATTTGACCGCACTGAAACCTTTCGAAACTTTACAACCTCTTTTATTTTATTAAAATTCTGCTATCAAAATTCAACATCTATTAATCGATGATAAAGTTTTCGATGACATTTGGAAAAAGGACATGGAAATGCATGTTGATTTAAGCCTTATTGAAATATTCAGAACATGAAAAAGGGTATAATAATGTATAATTGACAGTATTTGTATATATTCCCTTTCACAAATCCCGTTTGTCGTGAGATTATGGTCTCACAATTCTATCTTTGTTCCCGAGACCTGACGTTATCAGCTAAAAATCCTCTGACCAATTTTCATATTCAACAGGAATTAATTTCTTACTTACTTACCTTTTGACTCTCCCGATTTGCAAATGTATACCAAACACAAACTCTATATATTTCTAGAAAGATATATATCAGCTAGCTTAATTATTCCTTCTAGCTGATTACCTCTGATTTATATCGCAGGCAACATCTTGCCCATCATTTCAAACTGCTCTCAATCTTTGCCATCTGGTATGCACAGACAAATTTGACATTTCCTTTGTCCCTGATGTTATCTGGATGGAAATAAGCTGCATGTAGTCATTTGACCTTTAGCTCAGAAGATTGATGAAGGTCTACAGCAACTGGCGACTGGTTTCCTATCAATCGATCCTGTATTGACGTCATTGACCTTGGACACCTGCATGGGATCGATCTCAACTTACTGTGCAAACGTGTTGCATTGTCTTATAATCCATTTATTCATCGACCTAATGAGGACACTCTTTGCCTTGTGATACCACTACGTGGGGCACGTGCTGTAGCCATGATGTACTGGAGGTTATGTATTCACAGCAATTCATTTTAACGTCACCGGTTGTCAAAAGGTATATACTAGTATGTTAAACATGATCCTTTTATATCGACAGGCACCCGTGAAGAGCAACCTCCTCGTTGTGGGTGCTGGGTAACGCTAATAGCTCTTCGCCCCCGTGTGAACCCGGGGTCGAATAGGTTCACAGCACTCAATTGCTTGTCGCAAGAGGCGACCGAATTGGGCGACGTGTTTGCCGTGGGTTGCGTCCCTGTGTCGGTGGAGGAAGGGATTCTTGTGGTTGATGGTACTGGTTCCAGGAACAGCGTTCCTGTGCCCAACACACCACTTCGGCCCTGACTTCACCTAAACCAGTGATAGAATGGGCCCGGTTCTATCAATCGGCTGGTCACGCGGAGCCCTGTGCATAGTGAATATTTTTGCACATCTAACTCGTTTTTGGGTGTTGGCCATTTTCTATTTCCAATTTATAAATTATTGATACATAAAATCGCCCAGAGTCCCGGGCAACAAAGCGGTGGCGCATGAGCCAATCTAGTGATGTTGACCCCCAAATAATGTATATTTCAAATATTCTGTAATGGGCCGAATCTGCCTGACATTTGATTGGTAGATAAATGCAGCTATTTGTGTGATATCCCTGGTGTCAGAATCTCGGATCTCCGGTGCTATTAAAAAACTGTCCTTGTTGACACTCCGTGGTGGGTGGGGAGCAGGGATGCTGAATCATATTCCTTTCATCTTGTCACTATAACAAGCTTGTTCATCTCGTCATGAAAAGAAACGACGTCTTGACGAAATAGATCAATCAACTGACCAAACAAGTAAACACGTTGACTCATGGGCTCAGTTCCTGGTAACAGAAGCTGCAGATTCTCTTCCAATGAAACTGAATCCTTTTGCTATTTCAAAGGCTATTTCTGGGATTTGTGGAGAGGTGAAGAATGTGACCCGTTTACGTAGTGGTTCACTTTAGGCAGAATGTTCTCGGAGACAACAATCTCTCAATTTGTTATCAATGGAAACATTTGCAAATATAGAGGTTGCTGTCTCCGTGCACAGAACGTTAAACTTTTGTCGTGGTTTAGTCACGGTATACATTGTATACAAATATATGTGGTGAAAATGACTTTCCAGGTTTTGAAAATTTAAGATACAAAATACAGGGAACTTACTTAGACTATCAACACTTGTTAAACAATATTCCACATAACTGGAGATATCAGATAAGAAACACAACATTTACATTCGATCAACCCCATATTAATAATATATGCAAATGTATTATCTGTAATGCTAAAGGTTCAAGAAAATTCTATGATGAACTAATTAAGAATGATACTACACCCAAGTCCTTAGAATATTGGAACACTTTCAGCATGATATTGACTGGAAAGATGTATTTAGCTATTATAGGAAATGTATATACATGTATGACTGTATGCTCTTAGACTTTCAATACAGATTTATAAACAGAATAATTTACACCCAAAAAGAATTATTGAAGATGAAGTTAGTTGATGATGATACATGTACATTTTGAAAACCGCCTCAGAAGATATATCACATGTATTCTTTGAATGTCAATTTGTTCGGAACTTTTGGTTTAAAGTTAAAGAATTCCTTAATGATAACCTCCAAACCAATCTGACACTATCTAAATTCATCATTATGTTTGGACTGCCCTCAAATAACCAAGTAGTAAATCACCTTTTACTACTTAGGATTAATCTATACTTCAAGCCTTAAACAGCAAGATATATCCTTTGCAGGATTTCTCATGTTGCTTACGGACATATGCTATATCATAAGGTTTACTGCAATGAAAAATAATAAATTTAGTTGTTTTACTAGGAAATGGCACCATTTAAATACCGTACTCTGACATTGTAAATTAGCACACATACAATTTGACTTACTCAAACTATTATGCCCACTGCAGTTATAACATTTCCACCCAGCTCCTATTTATCTATATATGTACACCCTCATATGTGTATACAATTTTGTACTAACTTGGTGATGTAACTGCCAACACACGTCACTCTTCTGTCTGAACATGCAACTTGAAATGGAATAAAAAATGATGAACAAAAAACAAAAAAAACTCTTGTCGTGGCATCATCTCGCGACAGGGTTCGTTGCTTTACTTTGTGGTTTAAACATATTTTTATTCCGTCAATGCAGAAACCTGGATAGGCGAACAAGCCTAGTTGTTGTTGTACACGGGGGGGGTTGGGCAGATTATCCGCCATTTTGTTTTTATGACGTCACATAGGTGTGACCTTTGTGTGACCTAATCGATTGTTGAACCCCACCCTCCTTTGGGAGTCCCCTTTCCGGCCCAGGTGTGTGTGACCTTCAGGTTGACCTTAGTGGGCTGTGATTATTATTGAGTTATTTTATGAGTTTGCCGAGTGTTCACACAGCAAATTTTTTTTTTTTCAACGTAGAATTAATATCACACTATGCATATGAGGGGAATTTAGCTGCTATTTATTAGGTCAAAAGTTGTGAAAATATCAGAGCGCATTTTGTTAAATCAAAGGTATGACTAGCCAGGTTTAAAATAAGCTGTCTTTTGGTACACAAGGAACAACTCCGAAGTTCTAAATATTTATTTTACATATCTGTGAACAATAAACGATTGTAGCTGTTAGCAAATAAAATTCATGCGCCACAATATGATATGTGTGAATGGAGGGTGCAGTCTATGCACGATACTAACAGTAGAATCGCTTGTTCGCTGAGTCAGGCGGTAACTGAAGAGACATGTGACAGCTGTGATTGGATGAAATAGTGTAAGGTGTCATGTTTGCTAAAATCCATCCAGTCATTAAAACTGACCACCATTTTAAGTATTTAATGCTGTCATTTGTATCACCATGTCTTTTTTTTCTTTTTCATGTTTTTATTCCCAGAATTATGTTTACAGACTTTACCTCAGTAGCACAGTACAGTACAGGTAGCTTCTTAGTATGCAAGTACAGTGTTTCCTTGATCTCATTGTCAAATAACATGCTGTTCACAAATATGTAAAAACGGTCAAAAACTAAGCATGTATATGAAGTGTTACATGTTTACAGATTTTACCTCAGTAGTACTCAGTACAGTACAAATAGTTCCATTGTACACAATCACAGCGTTTCCTTTGTCACTCACTCAAACATCATGCTGTTCACAAATATGCAAAATGGTCAAACTAAGTATGTACGTGAAGTATTACATGTTTACAGATTTTATCTCAGTAGTACAGTACAGTACAGTACAGGTAGCCTCATAGTTCATAAATATGTAAAATGGTCAAACTAAGCATGTATATGAAGTGTTACATGTTTACAGATTTTACCTCAGTAGTACAGTACAGTACAGGTAGCCTCATAGTACACAAGTACAATGTTTCCTTGATCATATTGTCCCATATCATGCTATTCCCAAATATGTAAAATGGTCAAACTAAGCATATATATGAGTGTTACATGTTTACAGATTTTACCTCAGTAGTACAGTACAGTACAGGTAGCCCCAGAGTGCACAAGTACAGTGTTTCCTTGATCATATTGTCCCATATCATGCTATTCCCAAATATGTAAAATGGTCAAACTAAGCATATATATGAGTGTTACATGTTTACAGATTTTACCTCAGTAGTACAGTACAGTACAGGTAGCCCCAGAGTGCACAAGTACAGTGTTTCCTTGATCATATTGTCCCATATCATGCTATTCCCAAATATGTAAAATGGTCAAACTAAGCATGTATATGAGTGTTACATGTTTACAGATTTTACCTGACTTATGCTTATGCGAGTACAGATATGTTCAAGTAGGTGACAGTTGGTGCGGACCTGGGAGGGTTGATGTGTTTACCTTCCTGTGTGTGGGTTCCTGTGCTCGCAAAGTTCAAGTTGACCAGAAATTGTTTTATTGTAATTTAAACGTCAGACTGTAATCATGTGTCCATGGAATGGTCGTTGATATTTTTCAGTGTGATGGCGCACAGCCTACAATGAATGTATGCTGACAAGTGGTCAGCCTTCCGTTATGTAGGGAGTTAAATACAGGAAATAGTAAGCAGTTGAGGACTGATGGTCACTGAATATTTCAAGTAGGGTGTAAAGTGGTTGTACAGTGATGAAATGATTTAGCATTTGTCATATATATTACTGAATAAGAAAACAAACCTACATATGTTCTCCTGTAAAACTTTCCAGCGCTTTTCCTCAACATTTTAAAGCTGAAGTTTGCTCTCAAACTGCAAACATAAAAAAACCAATCTTATGTCCATGAATACTATATATGACACTTATTTGACATCATGTGACACATAGGTTAGTCACATGCCGTTAGCCGCTCTTATTCCACACACAGTACAATGAAATACTGGTGTAAGCTTCTTGTGACTGTATTGTGTAGGGTATGAAGAGGTTATGACCTCCTTGTGTTAAGAATATGTATTCTGTGGATTCAGTGACATAGGGTTGAAATTGGTATAATAAAACAAAGATTTGTACAACGAACAGTTGTCTAATGTCAATCCTTCAGCAATGCATTAAGTGAGTGAGTTTAGTTTTATCTTGCACTCAGTAATATCCCAGCTATATGGTCTGTAAATAATCGAGTCTGGACCAGACAATCCAGTGATCAACAGCATGAGCATTGATCTACCCAAATGGGATATGATGATGAGATGTGTCAACCATGCCACCGAGCCTCACCACCCGATCCGGTTAGTAGCCTCTTATGACAAGCATGGGTTACTGAAGGTTCATTCTAACCCAGACCTTCACAGGTACAATACATTAAGAAAGAAGAGAGATATACAGATTTCATTGTTTATTAGCTCCGTTTCAAATGAGTAGGCTTTAGGATAGGAGTTCTCCCAAATGTCTACTTTACATGTTGTGCTAATTGTTTTTGTCCTTCCTCATTGTCCTGTCCAGAACCTTTACTCTCTACATCCGATGTCATGTCTCATCATCATCATCACTCATCATCATCATCATCATCATCATCATCATCATCATCAATTAAGTCTTCTACCCAAGATTTATATTTGTAAAGTTTGGAAAACATGTCATGATACAGATTATTTGTGTCTCCTACACCTTTCAGTATTCCTTGTGTCTTTGGACCCAACTGCATATGATACAGATAAGTAATATATTGGGCATACGTCTCTTTAAACGTGCTCCATATTAATTTTTTCAGTTTGGCTTGAATCATGTCTTCGTGTAAACCTCTTTTCATGTACAGCTGTCGTTTCTCATCCAAAAAGTCTTTATTCAGCTCATGTGTACATGAATACATTTGTCTTATACCTTGCTCTTCGAGATCAGCCATCTTATTTTTCCCTTTGTTTTGTGTGACATCGCTGAACGATACAGCTTCATCATCATCATCATTTTCCATTTCAGGACATTGTTTATCGTGAAAATGTCTTTGTAAGTTGTGATTATTGCTAAACACTTGACCACAATAGTCACAATCTGGTCATGGTCGTGGTCGTGGTGGCTTCACAGCAGAGAAGACCGCCTCCGTGGTGTAGCGGTTAGAGCGCCCGCCCGGAGAGCAGAAGGTCGCGGGTTTGATCCCCGACCACGTCATACTAAAAGACGTTAAAATATGGTGCTTGTTGGTCCCTGCCTGGCCCTCGGCATTAATGGGTACAACAAGGACTGGTTGGCTCGGATTCAGTATAATGTGTCTGAGTGGGGTATTCATGCTTCACTGCGGCTTGGTATCTCAGTGAGCTAGCACTATAAAACCAGCTTCAGTCTGAGCTAGTACAAGCAGCCGCACGTACACACACACACACGCATGCACGTCGTCATATGAGCGAAATATTCTCAAGCACGACGTTAAACCCAATTTCACCTCACCTCACAGCAGAGAAGCTGTCGTCTTCCTCCCACTTCCTTTTAACTTGGGGTATTCTAGATGGACCCACTGAAGACTTTTCAGGCCACCAGTTTCTTTTGTGTTTTTGCATATCATGCACGTCTTGAAACACGAGTCCACAGTCATCACAAGATGGCATTGTTCGGAGGTTTTCTTGACACGTCTGCTCACTCTGAGTGTCTAGCTTGGACTGAATTGTCCTAGCTTGGAGGTCTCCTTTTAAACTGAATGCATTGGGACAAAGTCGCAAATAGGGAGGTGTTTGGGGTTTTAGATCAACCAACAAGTAGCCATAAGGTTTCTGGGTAGCCCTTTGAAATGGCTCCATGAAATGGTCTGTGTTACCTGGATACATTTGCCTCGCCAAAGTCATGATGGGTTGTTGATCAATAGGGTTGTTGAACAGAAGCAGATAATGACAGTTTCTTCGTTGTGTGGGATCCTTACTGTAATACAAATTCTGGTTCAAGGCTATCACTGAGAGATTATGATGATGACTTCCTTCGGTAAAAAAGATCTGTAATGCGTGGATCTTTGCTGACAGTAGACATTAAGTCGTCGAGGATAACCACGTTCACAACACTGGGGTCCAGCAACGCTTTCTTTTCGAGGTGAGAAGGAATGCTTTGATGAAATTCAACGTAAGGATGAACACAGGCTTGAATGGTGTTATACAGTGGCTGCCATCGTTTGTAGAGCCATATAATACGTTCAGGATAAGGTTTAATGTTCATCCTTTCTAGAAGCTGCTTCACTAAGTAGGTTTTCCCACAGGAGGTGGGCCCTGAGACGATCATGGTGAATGGATGTCGCAGCCTAAATTCTTCCAATGACTGGGTAGTACTTTCTGATGAATGTGGTTGCACTGGTTGCATCATAGGGGATGGTACTTGTGGTGGTGATTGAGGAGTAGGAGGAGGAGGAGGAGTAGAAGGGAAGGGGGAGGAGGAGGAGGTCATTGATGTTTCTGTCTTCTATGTGTCAACATATTGTCTGTCCTGGAAAAAGTCTGATAGCACACTGGACACGTTGTTGACTGCATGGTGGTCGGAGTCTAAATGGAAGGGAACCATGTCTTCAGGCTGCTTTTATCTAAAAGGTCGTCTTCCGTTTCTTCATGGGACTCTGGGAGGAACTTCCAGCTTTAGATCCCCTTTTCTTCTGCATCTGAATAAGAGCCTTGGCCTGTTCGACCACTTGTTGAGTAGGGGTAACAAAAATAATCTTAGGTTGCTCTGAGGTTTCTGATTTTTGTTTGTCTTTCTTCCACTCTGGGTCATACAGTTCCAAATATCGATCGACAGACATCCTGGCAGATTTTTCACCTCCACGCATTATAGAATGATAAGGATCTCCTTTCCCTTCAGCCTGGAGCATGTAAAACCGTGTCCATTTATCGGCATCTGGTACGAAGAGTTTGTATTGTGGATTATTCATGATGAAAACGGGAGCGACTTGAGATGAAGTGTCACTGTCACTGGTCCACGGCTAAATGAAGCTAGATAGCCCTGTGGCCTGTTATATAGATATCCATGGTTTGAATTGACCTGTCATAGCTTGATGTAGCTTTCAACATCACTGCCAGGATGTTTTTGGATGGTCATACATGCTCTTTCCACGGATTGACAAATCTCCCCTTCAAGAACCTATTGATAATACCATTACGGCAAGAATCTGTTCTCTGTTCATTTCTAAGATGTCTTGTCGAATCTCCTCAATGTTTTGAAACATTAACATGAACCTTAAAAATTCGTAATGTTTCAACACGTACCTAGCCATAATAATTCTAGCAAACAAGCTCTTATCGGGGTTGGGATCTCAATGAGATAAGTATTTGAGTAAACCTCTCTTTATACATCGACAAAAAGACTATACATAGACAAGAAATGCAGATGTACTCTTAACATTGATTTATTTCCAATATTCAAACATTTTACATCACACTCTTGGTTGCAAATCCACAAGACTACCCCAGCGGGCCACCTCTTTCTGAGGTACTCCCACCAGGGTCAAATACGGACAGTCTGGAGACCATTTTTCATGTTCGACCCAGGGATTGTCATCTACTTCCCAGTTCTTGAAAACGAGACCACATTGAAAACAAGTGTCCCCTCTAAATAAGTACACAAATCCTGCCTGGGCCATGTGACTAGTACTCTGTTTCATCTGCACTGGCCAGTCTTGAAACGAACGGAGTCTTTTCTGGAATGAAGTCCATTCAGTATTGATTGCACAGCAATCGAGTGTCCTGTCGAGTGGGTAATGTCCACACACATCCATGATATCCCAGAGCTGTAGTTACACGTCCGCACACTACAGTGTCTAAACCAAGAATGGCTTTACACCCAGTGACTGTAGTCACTAGGGTTACAGAAGGGTCACATGAGGTACCCCATCTGGTTTTGATGATCGTCCTGAAGCATACAAGGAACCATCTCTTTCAGTTCTGGCCCAAAGTCAAACTTGACTCTTACACAATCTACCAGCTTTTCCCACTGATCTATGGACAACAGAATTCATTTGTTTGTAGGTATCACTCTACCATTTTTCTGGCCATTCTCCCACTGTCGTAGATCCACACCAGCATTTGGATCCAAAGTAGCATACATATTGGCTCCCACATGAGCATAATCATGGGTCCTTCCTTGATTGATGGCCTCCTGAAGCTTGAAATGGACACCACGAGGTTCCAGCCAATGTTTCAAACCCAGGACAATACCACGTTTGGTAGGATAACTTCTCCCACTAGGATATACATTGTACTTCCTTACATGAATTCCTAGTTCTCCATTCCACATCAAGGCCGTCACAAATACGTCTATATCACAACGAGGATTTTGTAGCTCTGTCTTGTCTGTCTCTAGTCCCAACAATGTCATAGCTTGTATCTTTCCACATTCCTCCAAAGCTTTACAGAAGAGGGTGTAAGCTTGGGGTCCTCGCTTTGGATGGGTATCTAATAAAGCTCTGACCCGGTCAAAGGAAGTTTGTGGTTTTTCGATAATCTCTGCCTTCACGAAGATGGTAAGGACTTCAAACTGTACCAGTTTGTCGACCATCTCTTCTACACGCTGTATAGCTACCACGAGGTCTGAGCGATTCTTCCTCAGGATATCACGGTGAATGGCTTCCATCTTCGAGGTAAACGGCTACCTGAACCAGTTGAGTCAAGAGCATGCGTGCGTTCTCTCTGGCGACTGAATGACATGGGGACTGTTTGGAAGCCTTATATTTTCACACACAAGTCTAAAAATACCACTGGGAAAGTTATTTAGCCCAAGGTCAGCTCGTTACATTGCCTCCCTGTGAAATGAGGTCAACCTGATGGTCACACACACCTGGGCCGGAAAGGAGACTCCCAAAAGAGGGTGGGGTTCAATAGTCGATTAGGTCACACAAAGGTCACACCTATGTGACGTCATAAAAACAAAATGGCGGATATTCTGCTCAACCACCCTGTATACAACACCTAGTTGCTTATATAAACACCACTCCAGTACATGGTTCCAATATAGCTGGATACATAATTGAAATAGTCTGACAAAAAAAGAATAATACTGAGACAAAATTACACTCAGAAAAATGATTGAATAATAAATATTTGGTGATGGCGTTGGTTGTGCCTAGCGACGAAATGAGCTGCCGCAGAAAATCAAGTTATATCAATCCTGTCTTGCATTGAATAGACATGTATTATAGAGGTGATAATCACTGGAAGGGGTTACTTTTAGAAATGAACTGGTGTAAGGAGTTGAGAATGTCACTACTTCTTGAGTTATCCAATGTGCCATTACCTTATAAGGTAGTTTTCACATCGTATCCTTGAATATACAAAATACACCGTTTGTTCTTAAATTTTGATAGTTCCGACATGTGAAAAGGTAGTGAATGACGTCTTCGTTATAATGACCACATGAACACTAAGCTGTTTCTGATATATGTCAATTATATCTGTCTGTGTTCAGATCACTACAGCCGAGCTTGAGGCGACAATGGATGATTTGACAAAATCTAGTCCCAAAAGTTAAATCAAAGGAGTTTCTGTTGGATTTATCATGGTTTTAAACAGCCTCAGGAAAATAGCGTTAACAGCTCCATCGGGCAATGACTTCCACGACATAATCGCGCTCAGTAAATATGATTGAGAATATCTTTGCGTTCTACAGTTAGTAGTTTGAATGGAAGTACTATCTCTAAGAATATAGTTGCTTTGTTGAAATACTTTACCTGGTACAAGATCATTCAGATAATCAGGAGGCAGATGATGAAACATTTTATAGAAAGTTATAAGTTTAGAGCGATATTGTCTTTGTATCAGTGTGCTATAATTGGTTTCCTTGTATATTTTATCATGACTGGTGCCACGAACCTCCACATATAGTTCTTAATGCGTCTAAGTGTAAATTTTCCAGTAAAATCGCCTGTTCAATCGTACAATTATCCCATATGTGACAGCAGTAATCAAAAAGTGGTAAAATAAAGGAGTTAAATAAAGTATTTAGCGTTTTCTAAGATAAACGATATTTCAAACTTCTCAGACAATTGATCATTGGACTAATTTTCTTGACTATGTCACCTATATGAACTTTCCTAGAACAATCGTTTTGAAGTGTTATACCTAAGTGTTTATGGTTATCAACGTCTTTAATAGTTTCGCCATTCATTAATAAGTTCGGCCTGGCATAATTTTTCGTTTTACGAGTGAATGTTATACTCTCAGTCTTACTAGGATTAAAACTTACTTGCCACTTTCTGAAATCTTTGCCAAATCATTGTTTATAATTGCGGCTGCTGTCATATGATCAAAAAGGTGAATGTTACTGTCTATACCATCTACAATGTCATTAATATAAGTGATGAACAGAAGTGGTCCTAAAACGGAACCCTGGGCTACACCAGCTTCCACAGATTTGATACCTGAACTATAGCCATTCATTACCACTTTCTGCATTCTACTATCTAAATAACTTTCAAACCACTCCAAAATTTCTTCCCGTATACCATAAGCGTGAAGTTTATGAATAATATCTTTGTGCCAAACTTTGTCAAAGGCTTTACTTACATCACAGAATACCGCTCTGATTTCCTTTCCTTGGTACATCAGCAATATTTTGTTCATTGTCATAAACTATGTTATTGCTGACAATTGATGTAACCGACGATTTTATCGAATTTGTTTTAATATAATTCTTAACTAATTGCCACCACATTTTAGTACCATGAGTGTTATTTATAGATTCATCAACTCGTGCTATTACTTTGTTCCGAAGTGTTCTGAACTTAGTCTTTCATCAGGAAGGTTTCTGTTTTTTGCAATCTTATGTGCACGATTTCGTTTTCTTATTAAGGATCGGATTTCGTTATTCATCCACGCGGGATCTTTGGTTCTAATTGTTACAGTTTTATTTGGAATATATTCATTCATGATATTCAATAACAAAGATGTAAGGTTTTCAGTGATATTATCTACGTTCCCCAAAGAGAACAATATATCTGAGTTTATCTCTTTGATACTTTCATCCATTGAAGAATAATCATAGATTTTCCTTTTGAATGAATTATTGTACTGCATCATTTCTGCTATGTTAACAAATACGGGGCAGTGATCGCTGCATATAGGATCTAATACACCAGAATCTTTAACAACGTCGATACGAGAAACAAATATCAAATCGATCAAAGTTTTACTACTTGCGGTTATTCTAGTAGCATCCTTGATTATTTGTCGAAGGCCTTAGTAACTTTGTATATAGTCTATCTTTTGATTATTGCAATGAAGAACGTCAGTATTGAAATCACCGGTTATAATTGTCTGCATATTAAGATCAACCTGTTACCTATTGATTCATCGATCAAATTCCAATATTCGGAGCTCTTGTCGGCGCGATAAACAGTTCCAATCAGGTAGTTTCTTGTTTTACATTTAATCTATATTCATATCACTTCAAGTCCGACTATGTCTAAATCAGACATCAACAACGCCCAAATAGTATCTTTTACACAGACTGCTACACCGCTGCCGCGAGTTTATCTGTCTTTACAGAAAGGTAGATGGAAGCCAGGAATTTATATATCATTGTTATTTGTATCGGAAGTTAACCAAGTTTCGGTTAGACACATCACATCATAAAATCCAAGTTCAACTCTTAAAATATCTAATTTCTCCTTAAGACTACGTACATTTATATGGACTATCCTTAAAGCATTTGTGCATTTAGGTCCTGGATTAGGATGAATATCTCCACTGCACAGTAGCAAAAGTGAAATCATTATGGAAACACAACTGCCATACAGACAACGAAATTTGAATAGATGTAGATAAAGAGCAAATTTACCTGAGTGATTACCTGAAGTGCTGCAGAATGAAGTGCTGCCTGTCTATATTGTGATATTTCAATCGGCATCGAAAATTAGAAACTGGTGATAAAAAAAGTAGACAGTGGGCCTTGAGGATGCAAAACTGCATAGGCACACACCAACATCATAACTGAATGATATAATGCGTAAACATATCAAGGGCATTCTTTTCTTGTCACATTCATAACAGAAATAATCAAACAAACAGAAGAGGAAAGGGTAAAAAGGAAATACAAAGGCAAAAGCATTTGTCTATTTAGTGAAAGGAAAAATTCGAGAAAATTTCATGTATATAATTTTTCAAATTGCCTATATGAGTCATTCTCAAAAGTTGCAGCTATTTGGTGTACAAAAGACAACATTATGGAAGTACAAAATCGTCAATCAAGATACGTTGTTAAGGTTCACATATCAATAGTATTTGAGGCTTAATTATGAGCCATATTTTTATGAAGACTAATTAAACTAATTAGGACGAAGACGCAATGTCTTTCCTGTAACAACAGTAATATTCACATTTGTCTCAAAAATACATTGATATGTAGAGATATTGCATTGTAAAATCTACCTTATGTGTTATTTTGTTACTCACGCTTAAACAATCAGTTCTAAAATTGTATTTTTATGAAATAAACCCTGTTCTACACTGTGTCAGATGAAAAAGTGAAATCTGACGGTACTTTGCAATACTCTTGATATCCTTTCAAGTGTCTCCCCTCAAAAATCGTTGCACAGAAGGTGATTTGAAGAGAACATTTTGATATTTCTGAGAGATTTTTGACAATGTCTTACTCTTTAGATCATAAAACATTTACTTTTTAGTCCTGTTATATGAAAGACAGTGTCGTTATGCCAAAGACACCCTATGTTATTGGAAAGAAAGTATATCAAATATATTTGAAAAACTATTTCATTGTAGCAAATATCTTTGATCTATCTGTAATGAAAGGAAGAGTTTTTTGCCTGTTACCATCAGAAGTATAGTAAATGTTACATGTTATATTTATATCTCCAAATAAGGCGAGTAACAATGACACGTTTGTTACAGAGAAGACAATTCAATCGTATATTTGAGTTAGGATAAGAATAATGGATGGCAGTGAAGATAAGTTCAGATTAATCAATTTATAAAAGTATTGTTTTTACCATACTTGAAGTGCAAAATATATAGTCTATATTTTGGAACTTAGCCTGTGTGTTACCCCAAAGACATGTCAGTGTTACTGGAAAGACATTTCAGATCAACTTGATGTAAGACAAAGAAGAATTAAATTCTGGTGTTCAATAAAAACTTTAGACATTGTGCTTTGAATAAACAACAATAAAAGTAGCAGTTACCATTTTGAAATTTGTTTTCTAGGAACTCAGAAACTCATTTCACAACAAGTTTGACTGTAATTGCCATGAATTTATCAAACTGTCAAACAGGTTTGCAACTAGCAAAAGTATCCAAGTTTGGATCACATTCCTCAAACTGTCAAACAGGTTTTGCAACTAACAAAAAGTACCAAAGTTTGGATCATCTCCCTCAAGCTGTCAAAGTAACAAATCAATCACTAAAATTAATCTCCATATTTGCCATACCCATCTTGCCAGTTCTGAAAAACATACAGAAATGAATGTTTTATTGAAATTTTGTTTCAGATTATGACACATTAACTTTATATAGGAAACTAGATGTTAACACTTTGATGGTCTTGCAGACTGATCATTACAATGTCATATTTATCATAGTCACAGTCACACACTGTCTTACAAATAACAGTCTTTAAAAATGCATAAAAGCATTCAAAGTTTCTAAAACAGACTTCTTGGTGAAGCATAAGGTAATCTTATCTCATATATTTAATGCTCATCTGAATGAATCAGGAAAGAAAGATAAAAAAGAAATATATTTAGTATTAAACTGTCTTTGCAGTAACAACATAAGTCTTTTAAGAATCAGCTATTTAGAAAGACATATAGCAAACAAATTTTTAGGGAAAATATGAATTGTTACTCAAAATATAATCTTACAGGTCCTAATATGAGCACAAAGCAAATCTAGATGAACAAAGACCTACCAGAGATAACGTTTATTTTCAAATTTGTATTGAATTGTCTTTGCAGTTACAGAATTTGTCTTTCCAATAACGACCTTTGACAAAAATTAGTATGATTGCATTCAGACAAGAAAGTGTAAAACATGTTTCAACCTCAGCATATATAAACCTTAGATCATTACCACAAGTCAACTGTTAATGACATTGACATTAAAATAAAAGAATATGTGACTAATCAATATTGATGTTTCTTTGAAGTAACACTGAAGGTCTTTCCAATAACAAAATAGCTGTTACAGAAAAGACTGTTATATGAAAGACAAATTGTAAGAGTAAATTAAGAGAAAAATAATGACTAGTCCCTTTCCCATTTCAGACAACATTCTTGTGTTATAATTATGGTTCCAAATGCAAAGAGAAAAACATATTTGTGGAAAATTGGGTATTTTTTTATAATTGATGTTATCTAAAAGACACCGATAAAAAATACTCGCAAATGCTGACCTTTTCAACTTGATTTTCTTTGAAAATTTTGTCTTGAACTCAACACCACATGTTCATCACTCTCAACCAGAAGTTGTTAATAAGCATAACATGTAGTTCCACTTTCACAGGATGAGGGATCATTAATTATTTCATAATTCTATGGAACTGTTACAGGAAAGACATTTTTCTTGTATACAAGAGAAACAAGTTGTTTTTTATATCAAAATTCAGCTTGAAAATCATGAACATCTACCAGGAATGGGAAAAAGGTCTATTCTTTTCAACCACTCCAGAAACAATACCTTCTTAAATAAAATTTAGTGCGCAGCAGACACATGATGTTTGGTTTTTGCACCTGGATACATGACAAAATGCATGTCCCTTGTTACAAAAAGGAAAAAAATAAACATTATTTGGTCCTTTTGTTTGTGATAAAAATTCCCAAGTAAGATTAGATATTGGCAATGAAGGAGAAATCAGATTTTTAACACACTGATAAAATTTGACGGTTTTATTGAGGTTTTAATCCTGATACGGGAAAAAGCTGCATCTTTTGAGAATGACTCACTTCAAATGTTGGCAATCTATAGCCTGATTTTATATTGCATTGTCATCTATAGTTAAAATGTTTTTGAGTTAACTACTAGTTTTAAATTGAAATCTGTAATTAACTAGTTATTTTACTGTTCTTCGTTGACATCGTTTTATAATTTACCTTTAATTATGAAATTATAACTTGGTTTTAGTCACGGTATGGCTGAAATATTGCCGATGTGACTTAAAATCTTAACACATTCAATCACTCTACATCGACAGATGTAAAGATCAATTTATGAAGAACAAATCAAACTCCTAGATCAGTCTCTGTCATCTTATCCACACAATCAGAAACAAAACACTTAAATGCGTGGACGCATGTTTCCCGAACAATATTGTAATTTGCTACTTCAACAAACCCATCCTATCAATGTCCAGATATGTTCTTCTGAGTATTCATATTGAAGAAATTAGCGTGCTTCCTTCGGAATTAATACAGAATTCATAATTGATCTTGACCCAACTAATCAGCGCTCGAAAATGCGGTATTGCCTCGCCTTAAATACAGACGAATATAATAATAAGCTACCGGCCAAGAGAAAGTTATCACCTTTAAAGTAACTGTATAAAAAACAAACGCTGGTACAGATTTGAACCGAAGCAGAAAAATAATCGCCAGAAAACAAAATGGCCCCGATAACTACGCAGCCGTCCGAAAACTGTACGAATCGTACATTTTCCAAAACGTGAAAAACCTAATTGTGAGACATTGGTCCAAATGCACAAGCATGGTTGTGGCATAAATACCGATGTTAGACAGAGCAAGCATGCAGTAACCAAAAACATCACCACGAATATGCCAAGACTTACCCAAGCGCAACGACACAGGGCGATCGGTATGGCCAATATGGGGTTTCACAACCACCAAACAGATCCACAAGAGTCAGCTATAACCGGCAGATCCACCTCTGGAACAAATTGGTGACGGCGATAGCACTAGGACACGCTATCAGCAGACGAACAACCCTTTGACGACTTGGTATGACTGGTATACGAGCCTACCGCCACTTCCGTGGAATGTCCTTCACGCGTCTACACCGTCAACGCAGACTGCAATGGACACGGACTGTAAGTCCATGGCAGCGAGGCGACTGGTGACTGGGAGAGAGTGCTCTTTATAGATGATGTCGATTCAGAAACGATGACAGAGTTCGAGTTTTTCAACGTAAAGGAGAGCGGCTGGCACCAATGTACGTTTGTGAAGTTCATCAGTTCGATGGAGGAGGTGTCATGGTAAAGGACAGCATTTGTAGCCAGTGAAAAACAAGACTGGTTACCATTCGAGGAAATCTGAATGTCCAGTGATACAGGGATGAAGTGTTGAGACCTTTTGTGGTACTCTTTATTCGACAACCGGGTTTATAGCATCATAGACCACAAGCGTGTGTCTCGAATAAGCGTCAGGCAAGTTAGATTTAAATTTCTTACGTTGGCAGCCCTCCGTAAAACTGACATGTCGTGCTGTAACTGAACACGATGGAGCAACTGTGGGATGAAGTTAAACGACGTGTGTGTCAGCTTCAGTATACGCTACAGACCCTTGCACAACTGCGGCAAAAAGGGAGAGGGAGGAGGATTCTACAGAACAGAATAGTGGACCTGTTCAATCAATGCATTGTGCTGATACCATGCTTGCCTGGCCCAAAGTCACAGGACAAAATGTATGGTTGTCTGGTTGAGCTATCACTTGCTATTTTCCGGGCCTAAATTACACGACATAATGGTGAATGTCTGGCTTTTTGGATTTCCTTGTGCAACGCGATAGTACAAACGACGTAGCTCTGTACTGACATATACACGTTGGCTCCCGTCTAAGCAAGAGTAAAACAAATGAACGATTCAGTCATCTTTATTTAGATTATGGGTGTATGTGAAAACGTATTCTGAAACAAGTACACATTTTACACAATACAACAGGTGTTCTAACACCATCCGGGGGACCACACTCCACCCCAGTTTTTGGGATCACCCTTGGGGTCTCTAGGGGGGTAGTGTGCCGGCACCATGGACTGTCTCCACCCCTCCAGTCTCTGCTTCATGGAGGCCAAGAGGTCGGGAAACTTGGTCGCCAGGTTATGGCGCTCAGTCGGGTCAGCTTGAAAAGGCACGATACATTTCATTCGGTAACTTCAAAATGCCGCCACCTCAAAATCTATTTAATACTGCGAGTGCGAAAGAGTCAAAACATTAGACACAGTGACATCTTTGTACGTCTCTATGGGTATCTTGGTGGAATATACCTCAGACATGCGCAGTAGCCAACTGATGAGACAAGCTGATTAGGACCAATTTGCTTAATTAGTGTGTGCCGCGAGGATTATTCTAACATTGCCGGTGGCTGACGGGATCTAATTTCTAAGGCTATGACCGAGTACCATAACTATTTCCATAACCAAACAATGGGGAAACATACTAGTATTTTATAATTCACCAGTTTTCGGGGAATAACTTATCTGCGTCGCGAATATTATCTCTGCTCGACCAGGCTGGGATCTTGTATCGAGACATGATACGTTATTAATGAGAACTAGGGTCCTAATTTTTTATTTCAACAAAATAATTCCAGTGTAATTTTTGAAGCAGATAATTTTTGTTTTCCCTCGTCTGAAGCATAATTATTTTGTTTTTAAATCCCAGACACTCTACAGTCACCCATTTGACACAAAATGAAGTGTAATCACATTTTTCTGGCAATAATTCTTAGTGACTGGTCATATATTATAGGGGTGAGTTTGCTGGCTGGAACTGTATGACATTTTGCTGACAAATAGTAATCTTGTTAAATGATATGGTCTATTTTTAAATTTATTTTGACCTCAAAACGGTGCCTCAGTTTCGCTTGATTCTTCTTCTTCATCTTCAGTGGAAGATTGTCTTGCAAGATGTAAAATCGGATCGTATTGATACGGTCTAACATCCATTTCAGAAATAACATTAGGAACATCTTTTACTGCTTCAGAATCCACGGACGCTGTTAAGTTGTGAGGTAAAATCAAAGAGGAAGCCATCAGCAATAGGCACTTATGACGTCATGTCATGTGATACCCCATCTGCTCATTAACTGTCGGGTGTTTCCGTAATAGGCGGAAATACAAGTACGTTTTTGTGTTTTTATTGCTATTTTACAAACATTTTGTTCAATTTTAATCACGGAAGGTGACTTTTAGAATATCCTTTACAATATATCAAAAGTTTTGTTTTCGTTCGTATTCTCCTTTAATCGTATAATATGTGTCATTTTGATGTATGGCTAGATTGGTCTAAATTGCAAACACCTGAAGGGATGATATAAATACAGCTAGGGTCCATGCTGGAAGCAAATGTACTGTAAGTCCCCATGGTTCCTAGTATGGTGATCTACCTTCAGTTGTTGGCAATCTATAGCCTGATTTTATATTGTATTGTCATCTATAGTTAAAATGTTTTAGAGTTCACTACTAGTTTTAAATTGAAATCTGTGATAAACTAGTTATTTTACTGTTCTTCGTTGACATCGTTTTATAATTTACCTTTAATTATGAAATTATAACTTGGTTTTAGTCACGATATGGCTGAAATATTGCCGATGTGACTTAAAATCTTAACATATTTAATCACTCTACATCGACAGATGTAAAGATCAATTTATGAAGAACAAATCAAACTCCTAGATCAGTCTCTGTCATCTTATCCACACAATCAGAAACAAAATACTTAAATGCGTGGACGCATGTTTCCCGAACAATATTGTAATTTGCTACTTCAACAAACCCATCCTATCAATGTCCAGATATGTTCTTCTAAGTATTCATATTGAAGTAGTCTCCGGGCTTGCCGTATATCAGCTTCAGATCCCGATACCTAGGGGAGGCAACATTTATCATCACCCATCTGTTACTGTCCCTTCGGGGACGCCGGGCAAGTTATAAAATAAACACTTTCATATGGAGGTATGTCTCCTAGGTAACCCAGAATTTTGAACGTGGGTTCCATGACGAGATTCATGAGATACCGATAAACTCTGGATTGGCTACAGACCTGATGGCCGAGTCGTTCCTGAGGTCATCTATGTTGTACACAAACTCCTGCCTGTTGCTGGGCGAGTTCCGACTCAGCATGTCCCACTGGTTCACGCCATCCAAGCCGGGGTCTGAGATTACAAGCAATTAATGTCGCTCCCACAAGAAGAACGCTAAAAAGAAACCAGTGGCGCTTGCCTACCTACACAGAACAGTTACCCTTACAAAGTTATCATTTATCATAACCAGCTCAAAACAAGGTTTTCCGAGTGCTTGTAGATAATGGAAACTGGCCATACACGTTTTGTGAAGAATCCGATTCATATTGTATTATTTACAGATGACATAGAGATTAATGCATAAAGTGTGTTAAACCCAACTCACTCACGCACCCACTGGCCCCCTCACTCACTCGCTCACTCACTCACTCACCTGGTCGACCCCCAGCTAGGCGGAGGAGTGTGGGGAACCAGTCAACTGCGTGTATCATTCTGCAACACACAAAATACTTGTATTAGACACAAGAAATAGCAATTCGCCTGAGACAATATGTTTTCGATTTATGAGCACGATACTTTTACACCGACCTACAAACGACTTTCATCATACACTTTTCGTCCTTCATCATATGCACACATAACACAAGATATCATTGATCACGGAATACGAAACTTTCATAGAGTCGACTTCTGTGACGTCATTCTATTGTTTTGTTAGTTAATTGTCAGGAATGGACAGTTGATTGTCAAAACATCATTTTCTAGAGCCAACATTTGAATTACTATACAACTGACGGAACCGTTTTGTTTTGAATACTTTATTTTGTCAAAAAAACATACATACCGGGCTCAAACCCGCGCAATATGATAGCTCATTAAATCATATTTTGCTTTGGCGACACGTGATATAATGGTGTGAAATTAACTATCAGATATTTTTAGAAAATAAAATGCACAATGTCACTGCACTTGACAATAACGGACGTAAAGTATCCTTTGATAAAACAAATAGATATATAGTAGTAACATAATTTCCTTGAAGGACTCTACATTTCTAATAATTCCCGTTGGCCTGTTCTCAGTGAGGATCCATAGAAACTGTGAATGGTTTGGTACAATGTATTGTAAAAAGTAGCTCGCGACAGCAACTGCTGAGAACATTTTATATATGTATCACTTAAAAGCGGAAGTTATAATATAGACTACACATTTCTGGATTATTTTGCAAATATTGTCGACAACAAAGCTTTTTGTCCAAACAAGTCAGTCTATCATCTGTTTACTGACTCACCCTGTGTTGGTGTAGTTCAACTTCTCCAACAGCGTCTTACTGTACACGAACGCAACCCCTTTGGTCCCTCCTTCCCACAGAGTCGTCTTGGCCCCCCGGAGAGGCAGGTTGTTCGCCCCAAGGTACGTAGGACCTCCATTCTGTATCAATACTGGTTCATCATTATACATTTTGATACCGTTTTATCATTAAAGGCATCATGTTTTATGTGATTCATGAAGCCTAATTCTGGACATGGGTCGGTCGGTCGGAAAAAAACAACAAATAGAAAAACCTTATTAAAGACAAAATTATCTGAATAATGTTATTGAATCACAATGCTTTTGCGTTCTTTGGAACTGTGGCAGTGTTTGACTTAAAGATAAACATTTTATATGACGAGGCGGTACACTTTAGGTTCGAGTCGGCGGTGTTGGAATGAAATAATAATTTTATTTTTTATTTTATATATAAATATATGTACACATGTATATATAAAAAATCAAATTTATTTTATTTTTTATGGGGTTTAGCGGCAATAAAATTAGAAGGGTCGGTCGGGCGATGAGAAACACAATAAATACAAATGATGCCCTAATAGTTGGAGAATCATGCTTGCGTTGATAACATGCGTAAAACGCTCATTTATACTTAGACCAATACTATTCTTACTCATGTAAGTTACAGGGATAAATCCATTAAACTTCAATCCAAGTCTTCCAATGTTACCATGTTACTATTTGAGTCTAAATGATAACGTAAAGTCAGATATTTAATTTTGGAAAACACAGTTATGTTTTGGTGTTATGTTTCCCCGTTCCCATAATGACGCACGTCGGTGGTGAAAACGAGGAGGAGGTTGTCTATGAGGCCGCTGTCTCGTAGTGCCTGGGTGATGTTGCCGATCGCCTCATCCAGCGCCGATACCATGCCTGGCATGTACAGAAGGAATGATATAACATGGCGTCTTGCACAGTTTGAGTGTGTCAGAGATCAAACCAGTGGTCAACAATGGCCTGGCATGTAGAGAAGAAATGATATAACATGGCGTCCTGCACAGTTTGAGTGTGTCAGAGATCAAACCAGTGGTCAACAATGGCCTGGCATGTACAGAAGGTATGGTATAACATGGCGGCCTGCACAGTTTGAGTGTGTCAGAGATCAAACCAGTGGTCAACAATGGCCTGGCATGTACAGAAGGAATGATATAACATGGCGTCCTGCAGGGTTTGAGTGTGTCAGAGAGCAAACCAGTGGTCAACAATGGCCTGGCATGTACAGAAGGAATGATATAACATGGCGTCCTGCACAGTTTGAGTGTGTCAGAGGTCAAACCAGTGGTCAACAATGGCCTGGCATGTACAGAAGGTATTGTATAACATGGCGTCCTGTAGAGTTTGAGTGTGTCAGAGATCAAACCAGTGGTCAACAATGGCCTGGCATGTACAGAAGGTATGGTATAACATGGCGTCCTGTAGAGTTTGAGTGTGTCAGAGATCAAACCAGTGGTCAACAATGGCCTGGCATGTACAGAAGGAATGATATAACATGGCGTCCTGCAGAGTTTGAGTGTCAGAGATCAAACCAGTGGTCAACAATGGCCTGGCATGTACAGAAGGAATGATATAACATGGCGTCCTGCAGAGTTTGAGTGTCAGAGATCAAACCAGTGGTCAACAATGGCCTGGCATGTACAGAAGGAATGATATAACATGGCGTCCTGCAGAGTTTGAGTGTCAGAGATCAAACCAGTGGTCAACAATGGCCTGGCATGTACAGAAGGAATGATATAACATGGCGTCCTGCAGAGTTTGAGTGTCAGAGATCAAACCAGTGGTCAACAATGGCCTGGCATGTACAGAAGGAATGATATAACATGGCGTCCTGCAGGGTTTGAGTGTCAGAGATCAAACCAGTGGTCAACAATGGTCATGAGCGATGATGAAACAGGTTCACTGATGAATGGAATCGATCAGTAGTCAATGGATGTGATATGAATTGGTTCTGGTCTAAAATGAACCAATGAACTTAGCCACTTAGACTACCCAACCCCCTGCATCAGTCAACTGCACACAGCGAAGTCTGATATTCCAGCATTCCATGTATAATGCGAAATGAATTACCACAATAGGTCCTCCGCTGTTTCGTCCTGATGGTCTTGTACATATCTTCAAATCGTTGAGGAACCTAAACCAGAAACCTTGTTATTCATCGCCAATAGGCGCAAGATAAATACCTTGCGGAATTGACCTGGTTTATAAATATTAGCGATTTGCTGTTCGGGTTGATAAGGTATTTGCATATGGTTTGCTATCACCGTCTGCATTCTGTATACCATCTTCTGTCTTACAGTAGTACTGTACGCTGTGTGTATATCTTCCAGAGCCTCATAGCTGTACTCAACAATATGTGCATACCACTTTGTACCTTACAGCAGTATTGGACGTTGTGTGTATATCATCCATCATCTTATAGCTGTACGGTCCCATAAGTATGTACCATTGTGTATCTTACAGCAGTAGAGCACGATGACTGTATCTGGCTTTCTTTGCTGTTTAATGCTGCTCAGGTTTCCAGGATCCCGATCCACAAAGCGTTCTTAACGTTAGGACCTGTCGTAACTCTATAGTTTATCATAGGCTTACGTTTTGTATCCAGTACAAAAGTGCTTGAAGTTCAGTGATTGACATCATGAGCATCTATCCACGCACCTGGTCACGATGACATGCATTAAACAGGTCACTGAGTCTGACCTCCCTATATTGTTAGTTAATCGCCTATTACGACAAGCATGGGTTGCTGAAGACAAATTCTAGTGATGGGTCACGATGTGTGTATCTGAGCTACCTGTAGTGGTTCGTGGACAGACTGGAAGGGCAGGTACAGGTACAGGGGTTTGGTCTTGTCGTGGGTCCTGATGATTTCTTCAGCTCGCGATGCAAACGTCATCTGAAGCAAACAATAAAATGAATCAACCGTATACAGTATATATACACTGGGTGGTCATCCATGGATTTGGCAGATTGTACAATGGGTAAATATTTATGGATAGACTCGATAGATGGTAATTGCCATCATTCGTGACCAACTCGTGTCGTGTCAGAGAATTATAGCTCTTTGATATTCTAACGTAATTATTACAAGCTTTTCCACCATATATTTCCAAATGTATATTTCCAAATATTGTTTAAGAATAACAAATGGGATTTGTTTTATTGAATATGCAAATAAATAATCGTTTTACAGCTACAATAAATCCCAAAACAAATCCCAAATATTTAAATGGATACGCTGAACAATGAATGACCACCCAAAACGTCAGACTAAAATATTCCAAGAGATGAGAAATATAAACCGAATGTTAAATATCAAAGTTGGTTAGTTATATATAGATGTAATATTATTGTTTTGAAACTCGTAGCGATTTATGATTATATTTCCTAAAAATGTTGGTAAGCGCACTTACAATCTCCCAAATAAGCCCACAAGATGTCAGAAATACACTCAGTTGTAACCATGACAGTCGTTATGTAAAGAAACGCATGTGCGTGTATTTGAAGCTCTCACCATCCATGACATTATCCTTATTAACAACTTCACGTGAGGCAACACAATTCTGTTAGCTACGTTCTTTGTACTTTCAATATGACGATATATTTTTCATGAAACAATCACATAATGTTATAAACGATTTAAGTAGTCGGGATTATTTTTATCAAAGCACCGCAGTTATTACGCGATTTGATTGGATTGCCACGATTCTTTGCTTAATGGCGTACTATTCAGGAACAAGTCTTCTTGTAGGCCACGGAAAGAGGCGAGTAGTTGCGAATTTAACCTCCATGTGTCCATCTGTTTTCCATCTGTTTTATATACAAAAAAAACATGAAAAAAATGAAAGCCCCTTTTTGATCCTTGCCTCTGTAAAGCATAATGTTTGACCTCAGTTGGGCGATGTAGTGTTGCTCACTCTAATGCTTGCTCAGTGACGTACCGCGGAGTAAGGTCCACTGTAATTTTTGGCCACTGTTTTATTAGACCGGAAGTCAAACCCGTCATCTGCAAACACAAATACTGCAGTGAGATCAAACTAAACATTTACACAGAGGACGAAAGATGCAACTTCGACGTCATGCAGCCAAATATATGTTTCATAATGATAAAACTTTCAGCACGTCACATTATCCAGCATCTGCATTCAACATTTGGTGACTTAGCCCGTGTGTATATCTATTGGTCAATTGTTTACAAGCAAAACGTTTGACGAAGGCGGTTTTATATATACTAGAGACTTCATAGTGGCAACACCGAGGCACCCTGAGTGCTTCCTGCTTGTTAGAACCGGGCACTGGGTGTTTAGCCTCGTGTCTTGGCTGGCCGTGTGCCCACGTATTCTGGACGATGATCACGATGTAAAATACCTGTTCTCCCTGGCCCGTACCTGGATCGTTGCTCCTGCTGTAAATCACTGGATTGTCAGGTGATTGACAGAACTCAGGTGTTTTCTAACAGCTGTTATAGTTTGGATATTGCTGGCTGAGACTTAAAACAATAGACCAAAAAAAAGGGGGACATCGACTTCAGATTCATTGTTGCATTTTCCTAGATGATTCCTTCATCACTCGGTATTAATCATCCTCGATAATCTCCAGGGTGTACGTTACGATTACTCTCCACTACACCTTGGATGCATCCAGGGCTTTCCCGATTATTTTAATACCTCCCTTTGCTGGCTTTTTATCTAATCAGGTGTCTACGCTGGGATGTTGAGCGAACCAATCACAACTCACTGTCGGTTCTTAAATTATCTAACCGTTTAAACTTGGCAACACAATTGATGCAGAGGTACTCTGAAAGAGGTAGAAGGAGTTCTTTTATATATATTTTAAGGTTTCAGATCTGTCAATTTGTCTGTATTATTTTCCCCAAAATGTGAGTGGCACTGCGACCGCTATCTTTGTTAATACTGGCAAGCTTGGATGTAACGAATGCTTCGTTGATTGGCTACTGTGAGAATGCGGAGCCAGCAAAGGGAGGTAATATAATTATCGGGCCAAGCCGTGGATGCATCCAGGGTATAGTGGAGAGTGGTCGTAACGTATAACCTGGAGATTATCGAGGATGGGTATTAATGTGGTACCCAACATACAGGTTTCTCTCTAAATGTAGTCACCAACATCCTTCCCTACCTCTGACGTGAGTGTAGTAGCCCTCTGCTCCATTATAATAGCCCAGGAACGAATCGAAGCCACGCATTGTAGGGGTGTATTTCCAGTTACAGAACCCGAGATGCCATCTAATAAAAACATTTATTGCTTTTACATTCCTAGTTCACATGCAAAGTATTGATGACGATTGCGTGACCTCAGTGTTTGTTTGTTGTCCAAATATACCTGTTTTCCATTTCTAGTACACTAGTACCCGTGAAGGTCCGGGTTAGAATTGCTGTTCAGTAACCCATGCTTGTCGTAAGAGGCGACTAACGGGATCGGTTGGTGAGGCTCGCTGGCTTGGTTGATACATCTCATCATCATATTCCAATTGGGTAGATCGACGCTCATGCTGTTGATCACTGGATTGTGTGGTCCAGACTCGATTATTTACAGATCGCCGCCATATATCTGGAATATTGCTGAGTGCGGCGTAAAACTAAACTCACTCACTCACTCTAGTACACTAGATGATGAGGAAACCTTCTATCATCTGCCACACATCTGTAGTTTTATTTTCTATTTAAGTTAAATATTTCCTATGATTTTTTTACAATTATTCCATGCGGTATATGAGTAGGCATATTATCAGTGACAGTTGTTTTCGAAAGAATTAAAACGCTATTGGGAAATTTCAACAGAGAGCCTTTATCGATATATAAGCGGCGTAAAACCCAACTCACTCACTCACTTTATCCATATGATAAAGAAAGTCTAATGTTCACAACAACTCTACAATTCAACCTCTTTGTCGGGAATTAACAGCAACGTATAATAACTATAGATAACTTAGATTGATGTATATCATAAAAAGTTTCTTTTCTATGCTACATTGTGTTTGTACACAAAAGGGATTACAGGTGCTCCAGTCGAAGCAGGCCTCGAAATTTACAGTGAGTTGCTTCCCCTTAGTCTGGCCAAATCCGATGGTTCGAATTCATATTTTCCGTCAACATGATGCTTGATCCGGTATGTTAGCACCCTATTATGGTCAAAGATTTCACTCCAATGGTAACTGTCCAAGAGCTGCGTCATTTCGGCTTTTTTTCCAAAGTGAGGCTCATGCCACGTGATGAACCATTAACCGCAATTAACCCCACACAACTTACTTGCCCACTGCGTGTGTCGCATAGCCGAGCTCCTTCAGTTTCTGTGGCAGTAGAGTAAAGTTGGCGGGTACATACCCCGGTATCAGTGGGTGGATAACTTCATGCTGAAATAAAGCATACACTTCTCTCAGGAGCAGAAACAAGCACTGAAGAAGATTACAGTTTTGAGTGACTTCCCTGGAATAGTAAATGAGACTATTATTACGACAACCTTTTAACCATGTTCTGATTCTGGCTCAGCAATATGACCGTGATTTGGAACTTAGGTTATGGATTTGGAAGTCAGTTCTGAAGATAGAACGGCTACATATTGGACTTATGTCAACGTTTCAGTAACATGCATGATGAAAGAACGTTCTCTCGTCTTTGAAAACCGAATAGTTTATTAGTTGTCGCATGTGAGAGGGAGTTGGGGTCGGGGATTGGTGTTTTCGTAGTGACAAAGAATGAGATCAGGGACTAGTGTAGACTGAAAGTCATGTTAAAGATAATTATTCTGATTGAGGCTGAGGCGCATTTCCGGAATAATGACTGACTGACTGAGTATAGCTTTACGCTGCTGTTAGCAATATTCAAGCAATATCACGGCGGGGGACACCAGAAACGGGCTTTACACATTGTGCCCATGTGGGGAATGAAACCCTGGCCATTGGTGTGACCAGCGAACGCTTTAACCACTTGGCTAACACCCCGACACACACACACACACACACACACACACACACACACACACACACACACACACACACACACACACACACACACACACACACACACACACACACACACACACACACACACACACACACACAAAACACAAACACACACACACACACAAACACACACACACACACACACACACACACACACACACACACAAACACACAAACACGGAATAAAGACACACGTTATCAAAGTAATCCACTGTGTATTAATTGCATAGATTGATGCTCGATGTTGATCACTCGATTATTTACAGACCGCCGCCATATAGCTCGAATATTGCTAAGTTCGGCGTAAAATTAAACTAACTCACTCACTCGTCCAGTGTACAGTGTACCTATGGTTGCAGAGAAGCATCATGAAGATGCAATAGAACATTTGTCTATTTGAGAGTGAGTGAGTGAGTGACCCACCTGTAGCCCCGTGTGGTAGGGGTAATATCCAGTCATGAAGCAGTTTCGGGACCTGGAAGTATAATAAACACCATCACGATCACTAGCACAGTAGTACAACTGAATATGCAAATATATTTGTAAATTGTCGGTTCTAATACGGTTTGATTAACGGGGACATGGACTTTGAAGGAGACACGGACCTGTTACAAGTCGAAACGATACATAAATAAACATGGGACGGCAAATTGTGTGATCCGATGGATGTAAATGTTTCTGTAACACTGATATTGGATCATGTGTATAGTTTAATGTGATGGTATGAATGTTTGTGGCACCATCTTAGGTATACATATAGAAAGAAATTAAGCAAAGAACATTTTGCATCTTGCTGTATAGCATGATTTTGTTAGATATTCTTTGCACGTGCACGTGCAATGCACATGCAATGCCATATCCCCAACATTGTAAAAATCAGATTTTAACTGAAAACATGTCACACTCTCTCCTTTTCAATTTGGATTTAATATTCAGTACCGTAATTGTCAAAGCACGTCGTAACTTGTCAGACGCTACAAGGTGGCAATTTATTGGCATGCGAAATACAGGAGCGTCGTTCAGATAAACTGGACATCCAGTTGGGCGCAATCATTCAAGACTGTTGAACAACACCGGACTATCAATGACGTTAAAGATCTTCCAAGACCTGGCAGACCCCTAAAGACAACACTAGGGTAGAATAGAGCATTATTGAGACTTGCTAGGTGCCGTTCATGGGACTCAAGGCAACAGTGGTTATCAGGGAGAGCCATTTCCTGCAGGACCATCGGGAGTCGGCTGAAAGCAGCAGGATACAGGGCCAGAAGACCCATCAAGCACGACTTGCCTGGGGTAAGCAACGTGTTCGCTGGAACATTGCATCATGGCGGAGAGTTCACTTTTCCGATTAAAGTAGTTTCTTATTGCATGTGGTGGATGGTCGTTAATGTGGCTTGAGACAAAGGAACAACGCTATTGTTCCCTCCAATATCCTTTGGGTGAATCATGGTATGGGGATTGTCGAGAAGCATCCCTATGCCCGGATTTCAATTTAACCGCCACTCGCCCGGTTAAGTGAGGACTGTGTTTTCTCTGATTTGTTTGTACTGTGGAATATGGGTTATACACGATACAAGAGAGCACATGTTTTGGTGTTTTGCGTTGGAGTTTGATAACCACTTGACTAAGAAGTGCCTTGATAGATTTTTCAGGGATGGATTTCCTTGGGTTACAAGATGGATATCATAAGCATTCGCGGTACCTTAATGGACCTCGGTATCATCAGGAGATCCTTGAGAGGGCTGTTGTTCCACATTTTGATAACCATCCTCTGGTCACAAGACCCATATAAATGGATGCAATGCCAGGCCTCACAGTGCATGTGCCGCCACTCAGTAACAGAATGTTGAAATGAGAAATGAAAGAGTATTTCTCACAATCAAATCAGGAGACTGAACCAAGGAATGAGGAGATGTCTTGAATCAGTTGTTCGTGTGCTGGGAGATAACACCAGGTACTGATGGAAAGTCAGTATTTAGACTTTCAGGTCTTAGAAATATTCCTCAGTTCCGTGAACATGGTGTGCATGGTACTGAAAGGTTGGTGCAAGAAAAGTGAAATTCGTAATGTTTTTCCATGAAATAACGTCATATTCTTAATCCGTACCATCTTCCAATAATAAAGATTATGTCCTGGGAATCATTCTCCTTAACCCTTTCTTTCCACTACAACATTTATATGGTACTAAACATATTTATGCACCAGTTCATTGAAGTTGCTCAGCATGAGAATTTACGAGCGTTGCTTAATTAATTTCTGTATGTGATACATTAAAATACATTTACGGAATTGCATTTATTTAACCAAAACTGAGTGATTCTTGTGAACTATCGGGGCATATCAGTTAGGAAACTTGTGTGCTTTGTACAACTGATGACAACTGAATGAATAAACTCAATGCATGTGACGTGTCGTAACCTGACTTACGGTGAATATACGTATTGTACGTATGAGGAGTTCAGTATCACTCCCTGCAGGGCTACACTGTCGTTGTGTTGTAACATGACTTACGGTGAACACACGTACTGTACGTAGGAGGAGTTCAGTATCACTCCCTCAAGGGTTACACTGTCGATGTGTCGTAACATGACTTACGGTGAACACACGGGCTGTACGTAGGAGGAGTTCAGTATCACTCCCTCAAGGGTTACACTGTCGATGTGTCGTAACATGACTTACGGTGAACAGACGTACTTACGGTGAACAGACGTACTGTACGTAGGACGAGTTCAGTATCACTCCCCCACGAGCTAGACTGTCGATGTTTGGCGTTATCATCTGAGGGTTGTGAAATCCTACATCGTTCCATCCTGGTGAGAGAGATACAACTACAACATTGTGACATCGCATGATTCCAGCAGTAACTGATGACATTCAAAGTGCCAGAGCACACGACGAGTGTAGACTTCATCAGCTTCATACACAACACATCGATAGAAGTTTTAGAATGTCTCAAACAGTAACTGGTGCCATCTTTAAAACATAATAGCCAATACCTACACGGTCAACTTTAGACGACATACACCTGCAGAGAAATATCATACAATATAAGCCTTTAGGACAACGGTATATGCCAACATTGTGTTGTTATACGATAAAATCCTACAGAGTTATGTAAACCAACACAGCATTTTTAGGGATGAGCCAACAGAGCTGTTACACGACGAAAGCCACAGAGCTAGCTCATAAGATCCGCAGCATATAATAGCTTATGACACACACACACACACGCGCGCACGCGCACACACACATAGTGCGGCTAACGAACTATGGTATACGATTATGCAATATAAGCTTACGGGGCTATTTTATGCCAAAAAGCCTGAACATACCGATGTCACACATTGAGTAACCCAATATATTACAGAAAAAGGCTGCTTGCACCCGAGGCAACGCGGTGTTGAGTAGATGTATAAATAACGCGACTTACCCAAATCATCCGCCACAATGAACACTATGTGGGGTGGTTGCACACTAGAGGCGACGGAGACGACCCACAGAGTACAGACTACCGCCAGCGACGCTACATACCTCTCCATTGTAGAGTTTGCAAGAAACACTGATAAGACTCACCTTATCTCTGTCTGGAATGTGTGTTAAATAGTCAATACCTTGCCCAACTTTGTTATACACCTGTTACAATGACCGTCATGCGATAGATAACAGTGCCTCAAGAATGTTGTTAAAATGTAAAGTATTTCCGACTGACTGACTGAGTTTGGTTTTACGCCGCTTTCAGCAATATTCCAGCAACATCACGGCGGGGGACACCAGAAATGGGCTTCACACATTGTGCCCATGTGGGGCTTCGAACCCGGGTCTTCGACGTGACGAGCCAACGCTTTAACCATTAGGCTACCCCACCACCCCTAAAGTATTTCTGTCTTCGCGTATCTGTTTTGTTGTCACATCCCATGTGGCTGAAAAGGAATGTGCCTTTAAAAGCCTTGACGTCTGGTTGTGTTCTTATGTACTGTCTTTAGAACCATTGTTCCTCTATCAATCAGTCAAGCCTGATACTTTCTACACCGAAGCGTCTGGTTTTTGACGCAAATATAGCAAGTCGCCTCCTGTCGCCAGAGGTCAATTTGTTTGGCCAACCTGCTGATAGTGGAATAAGGAATAGAGAATATATTATCGTCTATTTTCTCTCAGTGACCAATGTTGATGTGATTCATAGACTGTATAACGTCCACAGGGCCTTTGTCGTCTGAACAAAGGGAGGTAACGCTGGTCACACTTGACAAATATTACATGCGGAATTGTCTCCTTTGAATCAATGTTCTGCATGCACCTAGGGCACGGTAAGATTTTTCAATACTTTTAGGTCATAGTTTAACACACATCGACAACAGTTATTGCAATTGTATGTATTTTACTGGTTTGTGTGACATCAGGTCTGTGAAAGCTTCTGGTTAAGGCTGACATGATACTCTGCGTGCCCACTCACCGGCAGATTGGCTGGTCCAAAGTTACATGACACAAGGTTTAACTGTCTGACAGAGCATTCACTCGATGTTTGGCTTCCGCCAAACCACTGATGATGTGGGAACTAAGCGACTAACATCCCAAACGCCCAGTGCCCTTCTATGGCACACGTGTATGGCCAGAAATATTTCGAGAATAACATGTGCGGTCTCTGCTGCATGACACGTGCTCCATTACTACAGTAGTGTTTGGATGTGGTGTCGTCCTCGATTCTCATGTCATATTTCACTCCGTGCTCAATACATTGTCATCACTGACATACACGTATTTCTTCAGTGTAAAAACTACCTAAACAAAATGTACCGTTATATAAAAACTTGTCTTGATTCAGCCCACAAGCATTAGGGTTCCCTTGCTCAAAGCGATCGTATTACAAATGTACTGCAAATATCAACCGTCAATTTATATAATAGTCACACTTCAACACGAACTTGCAATTTATATAACTTTGTATGGTCATAGCATGGTAATTTAATGTTTTACAGCTTATTCTTTGAGACAGGGGTATTTTGGCATTTCTCAGTCTTTTCATGGAAATGTGTCAGAGTGATTTATTTAATGGCAGTTAACATTATTTTTTGTTACTAAAACAAGTTGTTTTGTTTCTCTTTACTTCTAGAGTGACGGCATGTTATTAGGAATGTTTACATATTACCAAGATTTCAAAATGGCCGCCAAAATGGCCGCCATCGTAGTTTAACTACATATACTTAGTGGAGGACTAAATTTGTACTGATATGAAATCCAAACAAATCATTTGGTGTCTAATGTTGAATACAGTATAGGAATAGAGCTAAATTTCGATGATGGGTCAATCAAAGCTTCACACTCCTAAAATATTTGATGAAATAACATTATCCAAAAGTGTTTGAAAACTATGCTTCATGGCCGATAACTACGTCTAAGCTTTGGTTGTAGGTATTCAAATTGTTCTATCAGATAACTCTTAATCACTTTTGATACATCCATAAGCTTGCAATTAACCCTCCTTTTCACTTTCTTTCATGTCATATGTTACTTCATGTCACAATCGGACCTGTGAAGATCCGGGTTAGAATGGACCTTCAATAACCCATGCTTGTCGTAAGAGGCGACTAACGGGAACGGGTTGTCAGGCTCGCTGACTGGGTGGACACATGTCATCGTATCTCAATTGCACAGATTGATGTTCATGCTGTTGATCCCTGGGTTGTCTGGTCCAGACTCGATTATTTACAGACTGTCGCCATATAGCCCGAATATAACAGAGTGCGTAAAATTAAACTCACTCACTCACTCATGTCAGAATCGGAGTCATCTACTGGCAACAATCATCTGCCATACAAATAGACATGTCTCTGTGCACACTATATTATTCTTTCTGCTGGCATGCTGACTTTTTGCATTTACACGATGTCAGTTCAACCAATCCACGGGGAGCAGGATCTCTCGACATTAGAATAGCTGACCATCACAAATGCTCCAACCATGGTCAACTGGTGAAGGGATGTTCATGATTGGTTGCAGAGACTGTTTCCAAACATGGACTTGGTAGTTTACTCTTTCAATGTGATGTTTTAGACTGTTGGATGTTGGTGGGAGGTTTTCATTCAATATCTTGTGTCATCTACAGACATCACTGGATTATTTGGTACATGCATAGAACTCACAAACTGGCCACAAGATATAATGAGTGTTTCTTGAACATCCAAATTGTCATCCATTTGTTGTGTGAAGCTTCTCATCCCTAGGCTTTACATCCTTTTTGGATGTCAGTGTCAATTGTGTTTTTTTTTGTTGGTGATTTTCAGAGGACTTATGTAAGTCAATTCCCCATGTCGAACGTTCTACACGTTCTAAAATGGGACGGAGTAATAACGTACGTAAAATGAGATTGCCATACTAAGAACGGAATCGCGGCGCTTCAATTTTACTGGGTATGTGTGAGGACGTAGTGCAGTCCGGCATCAATTGCAATACGTTTGTACACAGTTTCCACCTGGTCCATCCCGTTTGCAGAACTCTACTGAACTCTAGTTAGTCGCTATTCCAAGCAAATATGTTCAAAACAAAATGAATCGTTCTGAAGAAACTTGTAGTACACGGTTCTAACAGTTTGCAATTGGTTTTCATCACGTTCTACTCGTTGTTAGTATGTTTATGTAGTTCTCATGCAGTCCTTACTATGTCAACTCTGTGTGCATTACGATATGACAAGGTAGGGTATATATACATGCGTTTTTAACATGGTCGTCATTTGGGATAGAGTTTCTATGAACAAGTTTGCAGCTGTCAGAATATTGAATGCTGGTTTCCTGTAATTTTATCGGAAGCAGAGCAAGAGAACAATGAGTTGGTAGAGCAATAAAGAAGGGAAACACAAGAACTTGTTGGGTGAGGAACTGGCTTAAACCTGAGAGGTGAATAGCTGTGGGACATTATCATCAACTGATGGACGAGCTCCGCCTTGATGATCATGAGCCCTTCTACAACTTCTTGAGAATCACCCTACCCATGTTTGATGAACTTCTTGAACGCATTGACCCCTTTATAAATTAGATGTTCACCCTTCTTCTTCCTTGGAGGCATGGTGATGTCATCTTCCTTGGAGGCATGGTGATGTCAATGTTTCCACCTTGAAATTGAGAACGGAATAAGAATGGGCAGGGTATTTATATAAATCGAACCAGGAAATGATTGCTATTACGATTGCACACACTAGAAACGGAGTGAGAAAGTAGTGAGAATGGGAAGAAGTGCCTGAAAATGAGTTGGTTTAGAAGAATGAGTTAGAACGGGGTTGTGCGCATTAAGAACGAGATAGGTTTAGTTCAGAAGGGATATAAAGTGACTATGGACAGGATTGGACTGCTTGAAAACGTTGTCCACACGGGGTGAACGGGCAATTCTACCCACTCTAAACGTAACACCAACTGTCTGAGGACAGGGTAAAGACGAGACAGACGTACTGAGAACTGTTTATGATCAAACTAGCATTGTAATTTATACAAAAGTTACACGTTCTATCCCGTTCGAGGTCACTTTACAGTTATTGTTTGGACAGGGCAGGACGTCCTAAGAACTACATTGGTGTGACTCAGGCTTTACCAACAGGTAGCATGGCTGGACAAACAGAACACCATCGTTCGTTCATACATGCTACAAGACTAGACTTGTTGACAGGACTGCTGATGTTTTTTCCCCCATTGTCTTGGCAGTGGTTTGTTTTTGCCAACAATCTTGACTTCTAGCGCCGTTGGCGATCCTCTTTTGATTTGCTCCCCTGCTTTGATTGAATCTTGTCTGGCATACCTGTCCCAAACAACATCAACTCTAATACAGTCTGTTCGATTCAGAATTAAAGTGAAGTTGTCTCAATGCATATCAGCCAAGTGTCCAAATGTGGAAGCAGCTCCCTTTCTGAACATTTGCAATTTTGCCATTCCATCAACTATATGAACTGGCAACATTCTCTCTTCTGCTAGTATAAGCAGCGAAGGACCAAAAGCTTTTAAAGTTCATTTAACAAACCGCTTTTGATGTTCTTTCTTAATGTTCCATCTGAATGGGCCATTGTAAAATGAACACTAGAAATGTCCATGTTCACATCAGGGTTGATGACAAATCCACTCAATCTTCCAAATGAATGATGTCTGCATCTTGTGAACATTGGAAGTGGAGTTGTTGTCCCAAAGGATATGATTCACAGCCTCTTGCATGTTAAACAGATTGGGGCAGAGCAAAGGGATAACATCATAAGTAGTCGATTGAACTCTTCCAGGACAAACTTGTGGTCACCTTTACATCGACTGAACCTGAAAACCTTTTCTACATTGATTCCAAGAAAGGATGTAAAGCCCAGGAATGAGAAACTTCACACAACAAATGGATGACAATTTGGATGTTCAAGAAACACTCATTATATCTTGTGGCCAGTTTGTGAGTTCTATTCATGTACCAAATAATCCAGTGATGTCTGTAGATGACACAAGATATTGAATGAAAACCTCCCACCAACATCCAACAGTCTAAAACATCACATTGAAAGAATAAACTACCAAGTCCATGTTTGGAAACAGTCTCTGCAACCAATCATGAACATCCCTTCACCAGTTGACCATGGTTGGAGCATTTGTGATGGTCAGCTTATCCTATTCTGATGTCGAGATCCTGCTCCCCGTGGATTGGTTGAACTGACATCGTGTAAATGCAAAAAGTCAGCATGCCAGCAGAAAGAATGATATAGTGTGCACATAGGCATGTCTTTTTGTATGGCAGATGATTGTTGCCCGAACACATTTGACTTGTTGCCAGTAGATGACTCCGATTCTGACATGAGTGAGTGAGTGAGTTTAGTTTTACACTGCATTCAGCAATACTCCATCTATATGGCGGCAGTCTGTAAATAATCGTGTCTGGACCAGACAATCAAGGAATCAACAGCATGAACATCAATCTGTGCAATTGAGATACGATGACATGTGTCAACCCAGTCAGCGAGCCTGACAACGTTACCAGATCCCGTTATTGGGTTATTGAAGATAAATTCTAACCCACATCTCTGCAGGTCCGATTGTGACATGAAGTAACATATGAAATGAAAGAAAGTGAAAAGGAGGGTTAATTGCAAGCTTATGGATGTATCAAAAGTGATTAAGAGTTATCTGATAGATCAATTTGAATGCCTACAACCAAAACAGACGTAGTTATCGGCCATGAAGCATAGTTTTCAAACACTTTTGGATAATGTTATTTCATCAAATATTTTAGGAGTGTGAAGCTTTGAATGACCTTATCATTGAAATTTAGCTCTATTCCTATACTGTATTCAACATTAGACACCAAATGATTTGTTTGGATTTCATATCAGTTACAAATTTAGTCCTCCACTAAGTATATGTAGTTAAAACTACAATGGCGGCCACTTTGGCGGCCATTTTGAAATCTGGGTAATATGTAAGCATTCCTAATAACATGCCGTCACTCTAGAAGTAAAGAGAAAACAAAACAACTTGTTTTAGTAACAAAATAATGTAAACTGCCATTAAATAAATCACTCTGACACATTTCCATGAAAAGACTGAGAAATGCCAAAATACCCCTGTCTCAAAGAATGGCTGTAAAACATTAAATTACCATGCTATGACCATACAAAATGACTTGTTTTGTGCCAAAGCCATCATTCTAGGAAAACAAATGTCAAAACACATCAAAAGTATCAACTTTGGATGTAAATGGAAACATTCGATGTACATTTTATGTAGATTTAAGTGCTGAGAAGGCAAAACACGACAAAACAAAATGGCGGCCATAATGGCGGCCATTTTGATTTTTTCAAAACAAAATTATGTCCAAATAATTTCTACATCCTTTAGCAGTACACAGAAGTCAAAATAGAAAGTGATCTGATTGATGGTAGTAAAACTATTAATGATTAACTTTGAGGTGTTGTCGGGCAGCAAACCAAATGTGATGAAAATGCCCCCAGACCCCCACCACATATAATGGCCTGTAAAAAAAAACTGATACCACAATCTGAGAGTATTACAGGCCTTTTCATGAGCCCAAGACATCATACTAACTGAAAATAGTGTCAAACAAAATCAGTACTAGGGAGGCTACGAAATCCTATTTCTAGGCCCCTTTTGAGATTCTCCTCCTGGACTATAACGTTTCTTGGTGGTTCAGGGAGATTAAGAAAAGAACCAATGTACAGTGAAATCATATTTATTTACATGGTGCATAAGGATTAAAATATATTGAATCTAGATTTCTCATTTACATTGTGCAGCTTACACAAGCTGCTCTACGCATTCTAGCACCATCCGGGGGACCACACTCCACCCCAGTTCTTGGGATCACCCTTGGGGTCTTGAGGGGGGTAGTGTGCCGGTACCATGGACTGTCTCCACTTCTCCAGTCTCAGCTTCATGGAGGCCAGGAGGTCGGGGAACTTGGTCGCCAGGTCATGGTGTTCAGTCGGGTCAGCTGGAAGGGGCAATACGTTTTAGTGTTAAACTTGATAATGCTGCCAACTCAAAATATCTTCAAATTAACATTACTGCGAACTTGAAATGTCTAAGCATGAAATGCCCGTTTTGCTTTGTGCTCCCTTTGGCTGTGACGAAAGGGCTTATACGTTTCAGTGCCAAACTTGATAATGCTGGCAACTTAAAATATCTCCGAATGAATAACGAAATGTCTACACTTTATTATTCGGGCAGATACATCTATCCCCAGTGCGTCAGACATGGCAACTGATCAGGATAGCCTGGTAAAGCTAGGAGACTGAGATGACCTGTTGCCAGCACGTCTCAGCAGCCTGGGTTTGTGGTCACATGTCATCAGCCCTCGGTTGACTTGGCAAGCTGTTTTTCCCCTCCCACCGTCCACAGCTGTCAATGCTCTCTATAGTTATATAGCATTCACTCAATCGTCATTATTTGGAGTCCTGTATGTGATTATGGTCCAGGGTACCGATCCACAAAGCGTTCGTAACGTTACGATCTGTGGTAACTCTACAGTTTATCATAGACTTACGAATGTCGTAGCGGTACGAACGCTTTGTGGATCGGGAACCTGTTGAAGGTTATTTTGGTATTCACAATCCTCAAGAGAGAAATGCTCTTTTCACTGAATGCGATTCTGGCTTTTGATGAGCAGACACACACAATTTAGATCATTTCAGCAACTTAGGCCATTAGTCCATGGGATAGTCGCCATGGTTATATTCTACTGGCGTTATTGCAGCCTAATCTGACCCAACTAACATTGTACATGGAAAGTGACAATCTCCAAATGCTGACAACAGACAATTATGTACACCTACTCTGTGACAGATCAGCTTAGAAGGCCATACCTGTAAGGTTATACAGCTGGTATTGGGGCCATGTCTTTTTGTCCATTTGGAAAATTTCATCCAACCTCGGCAATGGGTACCAGTCGTTGAAGTCTCCGGGCTTGCCGTATATCAGCTTCATATCCCCATACCTAGCAGAGGCAACATAGATCATCACCCATCTGTTGCTGACAATACGGTGACGCTAGGCAAGTTATAAAAAACACAATTTCATATGGAGGTATGTCTCCTAGGTAACCCAGAAACTTGAACGTGGGTTCCAAGACAGATTCGTGAAGTTCATGGGTTTCACGTGAATGGAAATGGCCTGTGAATTGCATTCCATAGTAAAATGACATATATTGTGCAGCGTTCGCATCCTTGAATATCCTGGACAATTTCCTACTCCGATAAGCACTTTCAACCCGGACGTACTCATTACGAATGTGACGTCACCTTCTCCATCTGCCTTATCACGAACATAGCACAGAATGTCTTCTGCTCGTCTGAGTAATTCTATAGGATGGGTTTTTTTTCGTGATGGTAGCAAATGCGTCTTGGGTATTCACTTCAAATTAGTAACTCAAAGGACATTAATAAAGTATCGGAGACGTTAAGCTGGGTACAGACCTGATGGCTGAGTTGTTCCTGAGGTCGTCTATGTTGTAGACAAACTCCAACCTGTTGCTGGGCCAGTTCTTACTCAGCATGTCCCACTGGTTCACGCCATCCAAGCCGGGGTCTGAGATTACAAGCAGTTAATGTTTCTCCCAAAGCTAGAGTGTTGGGAGGAAGTAAATGATACTACCCTATCTACACAGAACAGTTATCCTGATCATCTTATCTTTTTTCGTAACCAGCTCAAAACAAGTGAGTGAGTTTAGTTTTACGCGGCTTTTAGCAATATTTCAGCAATATCACGGCGGGGGACACCAGAAATGGGCTTCAGACATTGTATCCATGTAGGGAATCGAACCAGAGTACGTCCTTGGCGTGACGAGCGAACGCTTTAACCACTAGGCTACCCCACCGCCCAGAATCTGATATCCATTACTAGTTTCCCACGTCCTGGCACTGTTGGAATAGGTCTTAAATTGTGAGTCACTCACTCACTCACTCATTCACTCAAACATACACATAAACAACTCACCTGGTCGACCCCCAGCCAGGTGGAGGAGTGTTGGGAACCAGTCAACAGCGTGTATCATTCTGCAACACACAAAATACTTATATTACACACAAAATATTAAAAACAAAATACGGTTAAATCCATATGCGTTATCGTCCTCGATTAGAACCCTCTGGCGATACAACCTAGTACCATGAGCTGTAAAGAGCAGCTCGCGACACCAGCCGATGAATCTATACATCTGCAAGGGCGACTCAAGTAAAAATACCGACTACAGTTCTATCCCTTAAGTATGACTCACCCTGAGATGGTGTAACCTCTCCCTTAGGAATGACTCACCCTGTGATGGTGGAACCTCTCCCTTAAGTATGACTCACCCTGTGATGGTGGAACCTCTCCCTTAGGAATGACTCACCCTGTGATGGTGGAACCTCTCCCTTAAGTATGACTCACCCTGTGATGGTGGAACCTCTCCCTTAAGTATGACTCACCCTGTGATGGTGGAACCTCTTCCTTAAGAATGACTCACCCTGTGATGGTGGAACCTCTCCCTTAAGTATGACTCACCCTGTGATGGTGGAACCTCTCCCTTAAGAATGACTCACCCTGTGATGGTGGAACCTCCTCCCTTAAGCATGACTCTGTGATGGTCCTCCCTTAAGAAATGACTCACCCTGTGATGGTGGAACCTCTCCCTTAAGTATGACTCACCCTGTGATGGTGGAACCTCTCCCTTAAGTATGACTCACCCTGTGATGGTGGAACCCTGTGATGGATGGTGTAACCTCTCCCTTTAGTATGACTCACCCTGTGATGGTGTAACCTCTCCCTTAAGTATGACTCACCCTGTGATGGTGGAACCTCTCCCTTAAGTATGACTCACCCTGTGATGGTGTAACCTCTCCCTTAAGTATGACTCACCCTGTGATGGTGTAACCTCTCCCTTAAGTATGACTCACCCTGTGATGGTGTAACCTCTCCCTTAAGTATGACTCACCCCTCTGATGGTGTAACCTCTCCCTTAAGAATGGTGGACTCTCCACCCTGTGATGGTGGAACCTGTCCCTTTAACCTCTCCCCCTTATGGTGGTAGTATGACTCACCCTGTGATGGTGTAACCTCTCCCTTAAGAATGACTCACCCTGTGATGGTGGAACCTCTCCCTTAGGAATGACTCACCCTGTGATGGTGTAACCTCTCCCTTAAGAATGACTCACCCTGTGATGGTGGAACCTCTCCCTTAAGTATGACTCACCCTGTGATGGTGGAACCTCTCCCTTAAGAATGACTCACCCTGTGATGGTGGAACCTCTCCCTTAAGAATGACTCACCCTGTGATGGTGGAACCTCTCCCTTTAAGTATGACTCACCCTGTGATGGTGGAACCTCTCCTTAGGAATGAACCTCTTCCTCCTCTCACCCTGTGATGGTGGAACTCACCCTGTGATGGTGGAACCTCTTCCTTAAGTATGACTCACCCTGTGATGGTGGAACCTCTCCCTTAAGTATGACTCACCCTGTGATGGTGTAACCTCTCCCTTAAGTATGACTCACCCTGTGATGGTGTAACCTCTCCCTTAAGTATGACTCACCCTGTGATGGTGTAACCTCTAATGGTGGAACTCCCTTAAGAATATGACTCACCCTGTGATGGTGTAACCTCTCCCTTAAGTATGACTCACCCTGTGATGGTGTAACCTCTCCCTTAAGAATGACTCACCCTGTGATGGTGTAACCTCTCCCTTAAGTATGACTCACCCTGTGATGGTGGTAACCTCTCCCTTAAGTATGACTCACCCTGTGATGGTGGTGTAACCTCTCCCTTAAGTATGACTCACCCTGTGATGGTGTAACCTCTCCCTTAAGTATGACTCACCCTGTGATGGTGTAACCTCTCCCTTAAGTATGACTCACCCTGTGATGGTGGAACCTCTCCCTTAAGTATGACTCACCCTGTGATGGTGGAACCTCTCCCTTAAGTATGACTCACCCTGTGATGACTCACCCTGTGATGGGTGGAACCTCTCCCTTAAGTATGACTCCACCCTGTGGTGTAACCTCTCCCTTAAGTATGACTCACCCTGTGATGGTGTAACCTCTCTCCCTTAAGTATGACTCACCCTGTGATGGTGTAACCTCTTCCTTAAGAATGACTCACCCTGTGATGGTGTAACCTCTCCCTTAAGTGACCTCACCCTGTGATGGTGAAGAATGACTCCACCCTGTGATGGTGTAACCCTCCCTTAAAATGACTCACCCTGTGATGGTGTAACCTCTCCCTTAAGTATGACTCACCCTGTGATGGTGTAACCTCTCCCTTAAGTATGACTCACACCCTGTGATGGTGTAACCTCTCCCTTAAGTGACTGACTCTGTGATGGTGTAACCTCTGTGATGGTGTAACCTCTCCCTTAAGAAATACTCACCCTGTGAAGGTGTAACCTCTCCCTTAAGTATGACTCACCCTGTGATGGGTTAACCTCTCCCTTAAGTATGACTCACCCTGTGATGGTGTAACCTCTCCCTTAAGTATGACTCACCCTGTGATGGGTTAACCTCTCCCTTAAGTATGACTCACCCTGTGTTGGTGTAACCTCTCCCTTAAGTATGACTCAACCCTGTGTTGGTGTATTTCAACTTCTTCAACAACGTCTTACTGTACACGAACGCCGTTCCCTTGGTCCCTCCTTCCCACAGAGTCGTCTTGGCCCCCCGGAGAGGCAGGTTGTTCGCCCCGGCGTAAGTAGGGCCACCGTTCTGTGTCAATACGTTTTATCATTATTATTTTTATCATTAATAATTGAAGGATATAGCATGTTGATGCCAGTTCACATCATAAATCTACGAACATCTCGCTGAAGACATGCATAACTAATAATGCTTTAGACAATACTCTTCTTACTAATGTACGTTAAAAGAAAATTCTACAATTATTTAACTACAAACCACGTCTTCCCATGCTACAATGAAACCATTATAAAGATATCTAATCTTGTAAAACCCAGTTTTGTTTCCCCGTTATGTTTCCCCGTTGCCTTAATGACGCACGTCGGTGGTGAAGACGAGTAGGAGGTTGTCTATGAGGCCGCTGTCTCGTAGTGCCTGGGTGATGTTGCCGATCGCCTCATCCAGCGCCGATACCATGCCTGGCATGTACAGAAGGAATGATATAACATGGCGTCCTGCACAGTTTGAGTGTGTCAGAGATCAAACCAGTGGTCAACAATGGCCTGGCATGTACAGAAGGAATGATATGAACAAGGCGTCCTGCAGGGTTTGAGTGTGTCAGAGATCAAACCAGTGGTCAACAATGGCCTGGCATGTACAGAAGGAATGATATAACATGGCGTCCTGCAGAGTTTGAGTGTGTCAGAGATCAAACCAGTGGTCAACAATGGCCTGGCATGTACAGAAGGAATGATATAACATGGCGTCCTGCAGAGTTTGAGTGTGTCAGAGATCAAACCAGTGGTCAACAAAGGTCATGATGACAGGTTCACTGGTGAACTGAATCCTTCAATTATTGAATGGAAGTGATATATATCTTCCTGTATATGTACAGATATATACGACCCCAAGAATATTGGGAGATTTGTGTTCTCTTGCTCATGTCAGCATTTACCAAAATTAGCCATGAGACTCCTCAATGTACGTCATTAGTCGACTGCAAAGTTCGGTCGAGCTGGACATAATGGTATCGGATGGTACAATGATTCCTTGAATGTATTAGTCCTACAACTGCACCTTCATTCGCAGTAACCGGACAGTACATGGTGACCCGATCTTGACACACAACATCCGTGAGTTCTTTCCTGCTGTCTGAAATTTCACTGAAGCAACAATAGTGCTTGATTTTCTTTTGCAATAAATTTGTATCCGATAGGTTTTAAATTACGATGCTTTAAAAATAGACAATTATTTTGGGTTTCTCTATCTCATTCCAGAATTTACCAATTAAAGAAAATGTCTCAGGGATAAACTTTTCTTTGTTTTCTCTCAAAACGGTTTTGCTACGATGAAATACCAGGATGCAGTGGATTGTCGACTCTGGTGTGCTCATTTTGACACTTTAGTTTTGTGGCTTAATCTGTACAGTGGAATTCCATTAATGCACACAGTAATGTTCCAGAAGACATCGTCCAAATCATTGTTCCTTTGTATACATGTATATGTACACTTACCTATCAAAAATTGTCCTTTGACTTCACGTTCAACAGCTATTGACCTTTAGAAATATGTGACGGTCTCTGTCCGTCTTTGTTTTGGAAATATGTACACATTTATGTCGGTGATTGTCCTTTCGGAAATGTAGTCGTTTTATAATCAGAATCGTCCGTACAAGACGTGCTTCAAAATACCCATTTTTGAAGATGATCGTCACATAAATTACCACAATATGTCCTCCGCTGTTTCGTCGTGATGTTCCTGTACATATCTTCAAATCGTTGTGGAACCTGAAACAGTTGGCTTGGTACTCACTGACAGTGTACACAAGGTACATGCAATATACTAGGTCCATACACAGTAGTTATTGGTTGTATGTTGTACAGCTTGATGAGTCGTTATCCTCCTACTCTGATACAGTAAAGGTACTGTACGGTGTGTGTATACCACCTTGTGTGTTATAATTCTACTACGATGTGTGTACGGGGTGTATCTGAGCTACCTGTAGTATCTCACGAGTGTGTATGGGGGTATCTGAGCTACCTGTAGTGGTTCGTGGACAGACTGGAAGGGCAGGTACAGGTACAGGGGTTTGGTCTTGTCGTGGGTCCTGATGATTTCTTCAGCTCGCGAGGCAAACGTCATCTGAAAACAAACAAATCTTGGTTCGAAAACATTAACAGAAATAGGTTTTCAAATTGAGGTTCCCAAAAGGTGGAGTATTTGACCACGGTATTTGGCTGTTTTGGTTGAATTTACCACGTGTTAGAATTTGGCCCAAAACATCTGTGACCCAAATGATTCAAGAATATATTTGAATACAGCTTCCAAAAGTTTACGGATTTAGTAGTCTGACTGGTTTCTTTCTATGGTCTTGGTGTTGTCCCAGTTGATGGTGTGGTTAGGGTGGGCTTTGATGTGGTCAGCAATGGCTGATTTAGAATTGTTGTTCCTAACTGAAGCCTGGTGTTCCTTGATCCTGAGGGTGAGTGGTCTTGGTGTTTCTCCAACAAAGGAGTCACCGCAGTCACATTCTTTGTGGTAAACCACACCTGAGGGGTCTACCTGTGACATGCAAGAGGTTCTGGATGCTGTTGCCTCTTTGGAGTCAGACTACAAAATTCGTAAACGTTTGGAAGCTGTACACATCAAGAAGATAGGCCCTTCCATCAACAGAGACAAAGGATACTACAGTCCTAAAGCCTACCATCACTTGATAAAATAATCGCCCTTCACAGAATAAAAGAAGTTGTATATCCATAAAAATTGTCATCATGCTTAGTCAACTCAACTTCTTAAATGCCCATCAAAGAACTGAAGCCATGTGCTGATCATATATGGATTGTACTGAAGCCACGTGCTGATCATCTATGGATTGTACTGAGGCCAGGTGTTGATCATTTATGGATTGTACTGAATTTACATGGAGGATCCTCTATGGAGTTTCCTATAAAGGATGGTGGGATACTAAAAGACAAAAGAATTCGAAGTTCTGAAATATTAGATTGCCCTGATATAGTCGCTAAATGAAAAAGTGAAAACCTATTTTTGGCCCTGGTCTCTGTAAAGCATAATTGTTTGACTTCAGTTGAACGATGCGGTGCTGCTCACTGTCTAATGCTTGCTCAATGACGTACCGCGGAGTAAGGTCCACTGTAATTTCTTGCCACTGTTTTATTGAACCGGAAGTCAAACCCGTCATCTGTAAAACACAAATACTGCTGTGAGATCTCTCAAAATATTTTGGGATTAAGATGTAATCGGCTTTGTATTGGCAATCAATATGTCTCGTAATGTCGAAGCTTACATCGAAGCACACTAAATTAAACTTGATACCGAATTATGTGTGTCAATTTACTGGTCCGTATTGGAAAAGTAAACCACTGGTCGAAGGTGATTTGGGTATATACTACATAGACCATATTGTGAACTCCGATTGAAAGACACCCTGGGTATCTGTAAGAACAGGGCACCAGGTGTTTAGCCTCTGTGTTAAGGATATGTTTAGTGTACTCAGACGAATTTAATCGATGACGATGTCAAAACCTGGTCTGTTAAGCATCACTGGATTTTGAGGTCAAAGCGTTTGAGAGGACGATTCAGCTTCACTGTTGCTTATGTTCCGGTATGCTTCATTCATCGGTCGTCTAAATGTTGTACACAACATACATGTATGTCGAAACAGTTACCAACAACCTTCCCTACCTCTGACGCGAGTGTAGTAGTCCTCTGCTCCATTATAATAGCCGAGGAACGAGTCAAAGCCACGCATTGTAGGGGTGTATTTCCAGTTACAGAACCCGAGATGCCATCTGATAAAAACAACATAAATTTCATATTATTTTTACATACATACGTGGAAGTCGTAATAGAGGTAGCATGCCCCAGACATATTCATATTCCTACTTCACATGTTCCGTCTGTATATGATCGAATCTGGACCAGGCAAACCAGTAACGTCCGGCGCCAACCAGCCAATAAAATTGCACAATTCCAGTCTGATGAACTTACTAGTTTCATGGACGCATCGTGACGTCCCTACCCAGTCAGTTTAGGTCACATGTCATGTGAGCAGACCCTGCTTCAGATACCTTTTTACATGCTTACAATTGGAAATCTGATAACTCGTGTGATAATCTGATAACTAGTGTGATAATCTGATAACTCGTATGATCATCTGATAACTCGTATGATAATCTGATAACTAGTTTGATCACCTGATAACTAGTATGATAATCTGATAACTAGTTTGATCACCTGATAACTAGTATGATAATCTGATAACTAGTATGATAATCTGATAACTAGTATGATAATCTGATAACTAGTATGATAATCTGATAACTAAGTATGATAGTCTGATAACTAGTATGATAATCTGATAACTAGTATGATAATCTGATAACTAGTATGATAATCTGATAACTAGTATGATAATCTGATAACTAGTATGATAATCTGATAACTAGTATGATAATCTGATAACTAGTATGATAATCTGATAACTAGTATGATAATCTGATAATTAGTATGATAATCTGATAATTAGTGTGATAATCTGATAACTAGTATGATAATCTGATAATTAGTATGATCACCTGATAACTAGTATGATCATCTGATAACTAGTATGATCATCTGATAACTAGTATGATAATAACTAGTGCGATCATAACTGTATGATCATCTGATAACTAGTATGATAATCTGATAATTAGTGTGATAATCTGATAACTAGTATGATAATCTGATAACTAGTATGAAAGTCTGATTACTAGTATGATAATCTGATAATTAGTGTGATAATCTGATAACTGGTATGATAATCTGATAATTAGTATGATAATCTGATAATTAGTGTGATAATCTGATAACTAGTATGATAATCTGATAACTAGTATGAAAGTCTGATAACTAGTATGATAATCTGATAATTAGTGTGATAATCTGATAACTGGTATGATAATCTGATAATTAGTATGATAATCTGATAATTAGTGTGATAATGTTATAACTTGTATGATAGTCTGATAACTATAATGAGCAAAACTCAAAATTTGATACTCAGGATTTTCCGGAGTAACTTTTTAATATTTGGTTTAAGACATTAATTATAGTTGTATGCTGTGCACAGAACATCTTGACATCAACGGTAAACAAAAAAACAAGTCTCGCCGAACCTCTTTAACAACGACAACGTTCATGATGTCAAGGTACCCTCCAAAATGAAGTTTACAGCGTAAAAAAAATCAACTGAGGTCTTCAGATAAGGGTTGTGACTTCCTCTTGCGTCTCTTTCAGCCACACAACGTGTCCTCATGGAGCTTAGAACGCTAGTAAACAAACCCCGAGGAAGACGTCGCCATTGCTCAACAAGGTGACGTTGAAGATCTTGCAACGTCTCTGGTGGATTTACTTGCTGACGAACACGTGGACCCAAATCGTCCCAGATGTGTTAAATAGGATTGAGGTGGGGGCTACGCGACGGCCAATCCAGAACTTTAATCCCGGCATTTCGTAGAAAATTCTGTGTAAGAATTGCCGTATGCTGTCAATCGTTGTCTTGTTGGAACGTCCGTCTAGGGCCATGTCTCTGTATAAATGGGCAGCATTCCCTTGAACAACAACAACGGGATAACGTCCGTGTGCTCAAAACGGACCCATACCATTACACTTCACCACCAAATCTGTCCACGTCACGGACGCCGATTTAACCGTGACGCAGATTTAACCGTGACGTTCACCTCGCCTGTGGTACACTCCAGCCCTCAATGTGAATCGAGATTCGTCGGTGAAGACAACCGAATTCCACTGTCTTTGATTGAACCTTATGTGTCTTGTGGCCCAAACCAGTTGGTTGCAGTGATGAAGAGGCCTTGAAATTGGTCCTTTATGGGATCTTCGAAGTCTAGCGGCACGCAAGCGATTTGTGACAGTTTGTGCAGTTATCCTTCCTCCAAACATCTTCCTACTTGTGGAAGTTGCAGTAACAAATCTGTTCCGAAGATGACGTAGTCGTATTGCTTGATTGTGTACTACTGTTTCGTATACTTGAAAAAGAAATCTATCAGTGTCAAGTTTTCAATTTTGCTGAGTATAGTATTTTTTCACGCTGTGTTTGTATGTGAGTCGTGCAAGGCGCCGACATGTTCCTTAGTGGGACTATAGTCCGATGAACGAAGGTTCGAATCCCAGAATTGCTTACAAATATGTTGGTTAAGCCAGAACCAAGTTTCTCTCAAGAGGTAACAGACTAAACCAGCATCAGTTCGACCATTTCATAACGTGAAGCTTACATCAACTTACCTCACACACAAATGTCGTTTTGTGATTGGCTGAGCGCTCTTCTGTTATTTTCAATGTGCCCGCTTACCACCGAGTAACATTTTCCATGTTACCCGCTGGGAACGCCGAACTGTGGGAATTCATTTGGTACTTCCTGTTAGAAATTCTTTATTTCGAATAATTGAGTCACGTATGATGTACGGGAATTACCGATGTTTTGCGAATGCAAATTGTTGGAGGGGAGATAACTCTAAATTTGTTTTTCGTGTCTGTCGTCGGTATTGGCTAATTACCTAACTCTGGTACTCCTTATTATGAACCGATACCCGTGCTTCAAACATTTCAAAATTAACATTGAGGTGTTCGGTAAGATAAATACAGTGTTCAATGGTCCATCGGGGCTCATGGGTTGATGTACCCTCGTGACCAGTGAACATCTTATAGTGTAACTGAACCACTAACCGTGGTAAATAAACCCCACAACTTACTTGCCGACTGCATGTGTCGCATAGCCGAGTTCCTTCAGTTTCTGGGGCAGCATAGTAAAGTTGGCGGGTACATACCCCGGTATCAACGGGAAGATCACGTCATGCTGTATAAAATACATCCATCTCAAGAACGCAATCCCTGGTGTGCAAAACAATCATTGAAAAGGATCATTCATGTTTTTGTTTGTTATTTATTGCCGCATTCAGCATTAGTCCAACTATAAATGATCGAGTCTTAACCAGACAATCTAGTGATTGAGATCACTGGGCATGCATCATACGCTCCTGTGTATCAAGTCAGCTAACCTGACCACCCGGTAGTCGCCCCTCACGACAAGACCGAGTGATTGAAAATCACAGGGTTTCAACCATAATACCATTCTAAGAAATATGATCGCGATTTGGAACTTGGGTATAGTGAGTGTGTTTGGTTTTACGCCAATTTTAGCAACATTCCAGCAATATCACGGCAGGGGACACCAGAAATGGGCTTCACATACTGTGCCCATGTAGGGAATCAAACCCGGACCTTCGTCATGACGAGCGAACGCCTTCAACCACCAGGCTACACCACCGCCTCGGAACTGGGGAATAGGAGATCGGATAAAATTAAACAAACTAAACTGTAACCTGTACGTGGGTGTACAAACGTCATCTTGTCTGAGGACCGCTTTTGTCACACCGAGAGGAGAGGGGTGGGTGTGGAGAGTGATCAGTGAGTGACTGATTTACTTTGGTTGGACTGTTTGTTGTTTAACGCCGCAGTCAGCAATATTCCATCTATATGACGGTGGTCGGTTAATAATCGTTTCTGGACCAGACAATCCAGTGACTGACATCATAAGAATCATCTACGCAAATGGGATGCGATGGATACAATGAGTAAGTGAGTGACTCACCTGTAGCCCCGTGTGGTAGGGGTAATATCCAGTCATGAAGCAGTTTCGGGAACTGGAACAAAAAACACCACCACGATCAGTAGCACAACCAAATATGCCAAACTTTGTAAACCAGCCGATTTGATTGCAGAGGCCCGGAGGTATCATAGATATAAGATATGTATGTACGAAAACTATCATAGAACATGATGTTGTAGCTAGTCCTGCAAATGTTGTTTGTAATACTGTGCTCATATGTAAATTGTAATGAGATGTGGATGTGTGTTCTGTACGAACATGTCGTAACACACGCACTGTAGACACGGAGGAGTTCAGTATCAATCCTTGAGGGGCTACACTGTCGATGATGCGTAACATGACTTACGGTGAACACACGTACAGTACGTAATGGTTCAGTATCACTAGTACTCCTTCAAGGGCTACACTGTCGATGTATTGTAGCATGACTTACAGTGAACACACGTACTCAACGTAATGGTTCAGTATCACTACTTCAAGGGTTACACTGTCGATGTGTCGTAACATGACTTCCGGTGGACACACGTACTGTACGTAGGAGGAGTTCAGTATCACTCCCTCAAGGGCTAAAATATCGTTGCGTCGTAACATGACTTACGGTGAACACACGTACTATACGTATTAGGTGTTCACTATCACTCCCTGCCATGGGCTACACTGTCAATGTGTCGTCACATGACTTACGGTGAACACACGGACTGTACGTAGGTGGAGTTTAGTATAACTCCCTCAAGGGCTACACTGTCGATGTCGTAACATGACTTACGGTGAACACACGTACTGTACGTAGGTGGAGTTCAGTATCACTCCCTCAAGGGCTACACTGTCGATGTATCGTAACATGACTTACGGTGGACACACGGGCTGTACGTAGGAGGAGTTCAGTATCACTCCCTCAAGGTCTACACTGTCGATGTGTCGTAACATGACTTACGGTGAGTGAGTGAGTGAGTATTGTGTTACGCCGCTTTTAGCAATATTCCAGCAATATCACGGCGGGGGACACCAGAAATGACTTACGGTGAACACACGGGCTGTACGTAGGAGGAGTTCAGTATCACTCCCTGGCGGGCCAGACTGTCGATGTTTGGAGTTATCATCTGAGGGTTGTGAAATCCTACATCGTTCCATCCTGGTCAGAGAGATACAACTACAACATTGTGACACATATTTTTTTATTCCAGCATGTCTCCAGCAATAACCGATGACATTTAATCAAAGTGTCAGAGCACACGACGTAACATTTTCATTAAATCAAACAAATCGTTAGAATATAATTATATAAGCCCGCAGAGCTGTGGCATACGACACAAGGCTTACAGAGCTCCTTTGTATGATAAAAGCCTACAGTGATGACCAAAAACATGTAATTATACAGACTATTTTATCCGATATAAGTGTATAATGCCTAATCATATACAATATATGTCTGCAGAGCTGTAGCATACGACATAAGCCAACAGAGCTATCTTGTATGATAAAAGCCTACAGAGCTGGGTCAAAAATTGTATTAAATTAATATATATACATTGATATGTTATCCGATGCAGGCCTACAATGCCTAATTACACACTGTAAGCCTACGGGGCTGTGTTGTGCTATATAGGCCTACGGGTCTATATGCTGTGCTATGTAAGCCTACGGGGCTATATATAAGCTGTGCTATGTAACCAACGGAGCTATGTTGTGCTATATAAGCCTTCAGGGCTGTGTTGTGCTATATAAAGCCTACGGGGCTCTATAAGTCTATATGCCTAAACCAACGGGCTGTGTTGTGCTATAGATCTATAAGTCTACAGGGCTGTGCTGTGCTTTATAAGCTGGCCTACGGTGCTGTGTTGTGCGATAAACGATATAAGCTATAAAGCTATCTTATCAGATGCAAACCTACACGTCATTTCAGCCTATGAAGCAGTGTACGATTTAAGCCAACACAGAGCTGTGTTACGCGCCATATCACAGGAAGAGGTCGCTTGCACCGGAAAGCAGTAACGCGCTGAGAAGTCGATGTATAAAAATAACGCGACTTACCCAAATCATCCGCCACAATGAACACTATGTGGGGTGGTTGCACACTAGAGGTGGCGGGGACGACCCACAGAGTACAGACTACCACCAGCGACGCTACCAACCTCTCCATTGCAGAGTCTACAACATTCGCCGTATCTCTATCTGATTGACTGGAATACGAGTTAAATAGTCAATACCGTCCATCAGCTTGTCACATGCCAGTTACTAATACTATCACGTGATGTGGAAGAGTGCATCTAGAATTTCTGTAAGCATGAGAAGGTAGTGTTTCGGTGATCGGTTCGGTGATCAAGTGGCTGAAGAGGAAGGTGTCTTTAAAAGCCGGGAAAGAAAGTCCAGCCGGGTCAATGGGTGATTCAAAAATATGCTATTGAAACGAAACACGTTAGAGCTTATCATCTTAGCGTATCCCAGTTGTTCGCTACAATCGTGTTCAAAAACGAAAGTCTAGAGTACAAACAATGCTATACTTAACCGCATATGTGAAATCACGTATGTTGACATTTTGTGAGCTGGTGTTATATTCATTATGACAGCTAAACCTACACACAGAAAATACCCAATTTATTCATTTGTGATGTATTTCAGGATCAGGATAGGCGTACTGTACGATGTTAACATACACAAAACTCGTTGTAAAGGTACCTTAGCTCTTATCGTTACTTGTTTGTGGTTTAAATTCACAGCTGCGTGCGACACTCAATTATTACTCCTGAAGGGCTACACTGTCGATGTGTCGTAACATGACTTACGGTGAACACACGTACTGTACGTAGGAGGAGCTCAGTATCACTCCCTCAAGGGTTACACTGTCGATATGTGGTATCATGACTTACGGTGAACACACGTACTGTACCTGGGAGGAGCTCAGTATCACTCCTTGAAGGAATACACTGTCGATGTGTCGTAACATGACTTACGGTGAACACACGTACTGTACCTGGGAGGAGCTCGGTATCACTCCTTGAAGGAATACACTGTCGATGTGTCGTAACATGACTTACGGTGAACACACGTACTGTACGTAGGAGGAGCTCAGTATCACTCCCTCAAGGGTTACACTGTCGATATGTGGTAACATGACTTACGGTGAACACACGTACTGTACCTGGGAGGAGCTCAGTATCACTCCTTGAAGGAATACACTGTCGATGTGTCGTAACATGACTTACGGTGAACACACGTACTGTACGTAGGAGGAGCTCAGTATCACTCCCTCAAGGGTTACACTGTCGATATGTGGTAACATGACTTACGGTGAACACACGTACTGTACGTAGGAGGAGTTCAGTATCACTCCCTCAAGGGTTACACTGTCGATGTGCGGTAACATGACTTACTGGGACACCAGAAATGGGCTTCACACATTGTGCCCATGTGGGGAATCGAACCCGGGTCTTCGGCGTAACATAAACAAAACTCGTTGTAAAGGTACTTTAGCTCTTATCGTTACTTGTTTGTGGTTTAAATTCACAGCTGCATGCGACACGTAGACATTTATCAGGTGTTTATATTACTACTTATCTCAACACCCAGGTCTTTTGGACTTTCTTTATTAATGTTCGTCCCGAAAAGACGATATGTGAGCTCGCCCCATCCATTCAAGAGTGTGTAAGGCTTCAGTCAGTTACCGAACAATGGTTATCTTTTAACGTAGTGAGTGAGTGAGTGAGTAAATGTGTCAACTTAAATTAACTTGACTTTTAAACTCTCAGTTACATGTATATCCAGGTTTCAGGTTTCTGCGGGTGTGGGATCTGTCCCACATTTTACATATGTGTATATAAACGGTTGCATATTTAACTGTTGCCTCTCATAACAAGCAAAGCCGCTGTATAAAACAGGCATGGGCTACCGAAAGCTCCCGAATGCCAATTCTAACCCAACTCTGCATGGGTCATTACACTTGATATATTTTCTGGATAATATTGATCTGTTTAATATATTCAATGTTCACATTGATGAGTCATACAGTACATTCATCTGCCGCCATAGAAAAAACATGTTCGAAGTCAGGTGTCCCCGGATCATGTACAATTTATTACATAATTCAGGATATTTCATTCGTGTCTGTTTGTAAAATAGTCGCGTGAGTCGTTTGTTTCATGTGTTTGAGAAAGGTGAAATGTTTGATTGGTCAATTAAGATACCCCACGTGACAATTATGTGAAGAGAGCCATCTTGAATAATCATTTGCGTAAGAAGGGGAATTCCGGGGGAGTCTGTTCCACTCTTGCTGAGCATAGCGGCGGGCTACACATGACGTTGACGTTTACCTATCATGTCCAAGAGGTGTTCAAAATAGGGAAAGGTCTGAGTTATCATTGTATTCCATAATCGTTGTACTGCTGGAGGCGCGCTGTGCAGTGGGAACTGGCGTTGTGGTTCTGAACGCCGACTCAACTTACAAAGGGAACAACAAAGGGTGCCTGTACGCTGTCCCGACAGTACAGTCCAATGATCCTTCCTTGCACCATAACCAACCCACCGCCAAATCTTCCATCAGGTGTCAGCTTGATCATTGACGTTCACGTCAACGTCGCCAAACAAGATCATAGTGCCGTGGTACAAAACCTCAGCGCTAAGACAGCGTAACTCTGTGTTAAGGTATGGGAGTTACGGTCACCTTTGTACAACGGCCCCCGTGCCTTTTAGAAAGTGCAAAGCGACACGAGACTTGGGATTACGACAATATGGACGTTGTCTGTTGGCAATATGGCGGCTTGTCAGTGGCGTCAACACGTTATTACCGAGGATGGAAATAAGCTGCATGTAATCATATGACCTTTAGCTCAGAAGATTGATGAAAGCCTACAGCAACTCGCTTTGCTCTTCGTGACTGGTTTCCTATCTATCAATCGATCCTCTATTCACGTGGTTGACCTTGGACACCTGGACGGGATCGATCGTCAACACACTGTGGAAACCTGTTGCATTGTCTGATAATCCATTTATTCGTCGACTGTCATCAGAAGAGTCAAAATCAGAAACGACACTCTGTGCAGTGTGGCGCTAAGGCGTGTTGTAACCATAGTGTACTGGGGGTACGTATTCAAAGTAATTCATGTTAAGGTCAACGGTTGCCAACAGGTACATACTTTGTAACATCATTCCTCTATATTGACAGATGTAAATATCAACTTATGAAGTACAAATAACACTCCTAGATCAGTCTCAGAAATCTTATCCACACAATCAGAAAAAACACTTCAAGACATGGATATATGGATATATCTGGATAGAGCTGTATTGTTTCCACAATATTGTACTTTGGTACTTCAACAAATAAAACGCCTTCCTATGATTGTCCACATGTTCGTCTGATTATCTATATTGAAGAAATTAACGTGTGCCCTTTGGACTTAATACATATTTCATAACTGAGCTTGCCCTAACCATTCTGCAGTAAATACAGACGAATACAAGGCTATATTTGGGATAAGGTCTTCTCAGTAAAATACAGAGTCTTATACTGTTAGTGTAAGGATGTTTGAACCCATTTCTGGTTTCCCCCGACGTGCAATTGCTGGAATATTGCTAAAAGCGGCGTAAAACTAAACTCACTCACTCAGAGTAAGACGTCAGCACACCGAGTCAGCGACCTAACCAACTATTCTTACCGTGCCATATGTACACGCAAGCTGACTCGGAGAGGTAGGTGGCGAGAGGCAGTATGAGCTATAAAGTGAAATGAGTGAGTATGGTTTCACGCCGCTTTTAGCAATATCCCAGCAATATCACGGCGGGGGACACCAGAAATGGGCTTCACACATTGTACCCATGTTGGGAATCGAACCCTGGGCTTCTGTGCGATGAGCCATCGCTTTAACCACTAGGCTACCCCACTGCCCCATATGCTATTAAAACAAACTGGTAACGAGACACAACTAAATCTCCAATCTTTATTCTTAATAGTATGATAGTAATGGACACATAATACAACATACACTACAACTAGAGGCAAGCGGCCACATCCACGTTGACAATATTCCACACCGGTAAGGCACTATAATAGAATCACAGACGTCAGGTTTTAAGGGGCGCTTTGGCCTCTTTACATACACAGAAACAACCTGGTTATAATGCCACCGGTTATAATGCCATCTTTATCTTAAAACGGATTTCTGCAAAAATATATAATTATCTTTTCATAATGCCAACCTGGTCATAATGCAAGGCTATGACCATGCACGCTAAAGCCTCGCCTGTTAAGAGGCCATCATGCATATTATACAATGCCTCTGGTGGTATATTAAGTGTTTATGCTCAACTAAACCACCAGGGCCGCAGTACCCGTGGTGTTGCAAACATGTTCAAAGAATAATTGAGTTGGGTTTTACTCTGCCTTTAGCAATATTCGGGGACACCAGAAATGGGCTTCACACATTATACCTATGGGGTGAATCAAACCCGGGCGTGACGAGCGAACGCTTAACCACGAGGCTACCCCACCGCCCCGTTCAAAGAATAAGCTACAAGACGTTTATTAGTGGAAATACGGTAGGTTATTTCGATACCTCACAGGTACTCCTGCACTGACATCACACAACCCTATCTCAAGTTATCACAGATATAAAGACTTGGTGTGAAAACTTCGTTGCTTGGTTGCACAGTACCGCACACCCTTAACACTGTGTTACCGGGAACGAGTGAAAACGGCCTATGGTCAAAACGGATACACCAAAATGGCGGTTGGCCACAAGTATCTCCACGAAAATGTGTTCAACAGTGACACCTGTTCTTGTTGTGTCTACTTCTGTAATACACTAACATGCTTTGAAACTGCACTGACTGTCTTGATCTCAAGATAAACCTGTTTGTGGAAACTGTATTTTGGTGTTCGGCCATTTTGACTTTATCGCGGCCATTTTGACGTTTTATGGCAGTATGTAAATACAGAGACCATAAAATATCACATGGTCTCTGGTAGGTGTTTCTAATGTGGGAAGAAAACCCTAAGTGATGTATGTCTGTGACGTTTCCCACTTTGGCCAAACCCATCACAACCCTAGACACATGGTGGTGTGAACCCAATAGTTTGAGCACAAGACATAACATTTAGACTCTTTTCTCCAACTAAGGATGGATACATTCAATATAACACAAAAGAACAAAATAGAAAATAACTGTTTGTAAAGAACTGCCCTATTTCAAAAGTATGCCATTAAAGTATTGATATGGTGTATCGTAACATGTATAACAGACAATGCCCAACTGTCAGTATTGCACATGCCCCACTATTGACAGCTGCCGTATGTATGAGCCTTGTCAGATCGTTAAGATAGGTTTCAACTCATGTTACCTACCTAGTTTCAAATACTAGTAATTCCGGTTACCATGGTTACAAGGATCTCCAGGGGTTCGGACCCACCACCCCCATCCCCCTTTTGAAAATGACTTAAGACCACAGTGAAGATTTTTATTTGCGTTGGCGGAGCCAATGAAATAAATGTATTATTTGATCCCTTAGTCCGCCCATGCCAGACACAGACTGGACTGGTTCTAGATGTCACCCACCCTGAAACAATAAATGTTATTATCCCTGCACCCAACAACCAATCGCCCATCAACTACAACAGGAGAGGAGAAGACTTCTCCAGGTAGAAGTGTATTGTCCAGCTGCTGTCCGGTGGTCACACAGAGAGCAGTCAGGTTGCCACTTGTGGAGGCCACATACACCACACCTCCACTAGTCGGACATCTTGCTGGGGATGCTGTAGGACATTCTCGGGACAAGCACCTGCTTCGTCCACACCCACAGCATTCCCTGGCTGCAGTCTCCTTGGTACATACATCCAGTGAGGATGTGTCATGAATAGCACCAGACTTGGACATATCTGATAAGAATGTACCTACAACAGGACCAGACCGTGACATCTCTGGTAAGGAGTCTGAAGAGCCTTGAGAACCTTGACAATGACATGGATGGACGTGGGCAGATGGAGGGTTGGATTCATGTGGAATGTTTTGTATCTGGGCCCGCTGCTGTGTTGAATCACTATGCACTGAGATATTTGAGTCAAAAGGCAGCTGTCCTTTTGGAAGACATATCAAATGCTGATCAATTTGATCTGATATCTGCTGAGAGGTAGGAGGGGTATTTTGGTTATTGTCGGTAGATTTTCCATCATGAAGACAAAGATTCAATCCAGAACCTTTCCCTTGAGGATCAGCTGCAGCTGAGGCAGTTTTAGACAATGGAGGATGGAACTTTGAGGAATGATCCAGTCCTAGGTTTGGCCATGATGCAATGAATGACATTTCTGAGTTTGTGGATGGTTCAAGAAGCTTTTGATGATACTGAGCATGACACAAATCATGTTCATACACCCGGACTTCTTTCAAGTGAGAAGCACTGTCAATGTGATATCTCTGCTTCTTGACACATGGTTCTTCCTTTGTGCTGAGGAAAGTTTTGTGCTTTAGGGAACTACATGTAACACAGTCCACTGAGCTGATCCTTGCGACGCTGTACAAACCCTGTTTATATGGCATTAGCTTACAGTCATTACATTTGTGTCTGTGAAGGGAACATTTACAAAACACACGTGTCAGTTTGCTTTGATCTACCAAAAGATGTTTTACAGAATCGGCCAGTTTTGAATCTGAGCTGAAAGTCAGATGCTGTGTTGCTGTGGGCAAAGCTATTCCATTAGACAGCTCTGTCTGATAATGAAGTTCCTCTTCCAAAGATGTCCCTCTGGAGGCCAGCCTTCCCTTCCTCTGAGCCGACACCTGTGGGGCTCCCTGGTGCCAGACAAATGGCGTGGTGTATATGGCTGATTCTGCTGCCCAGCACCATAGCTTCTTCCCGGTCATAGTGAGGCAGTATAGGTGCTTGTCATGAGATCCAACCAACACCACGTCCTCCGGTTCACTTGAGGTACATGTGGGGACCAGGGATGGAGTAATGACCAGTGGTGAGGAAAACACTGGGCCATCAGTGGAGAAAGTCCAAGTCTGTGACAACGATACAAAAAAACTTCATCACTGTCAGTACATTCAAAGGCAAACATGTCTTTCAGCAATGCATGTGACGCAATTTGGTATAATTGTTACCTGTATCAAGGTAAGGATGCAAAAGCTTTGGCTCATCAATTTTACCATATTACATTCAAGAGCAATAAACCTAAATTTGCAATTAAATCATAAATAAGAGATTCATTTGCACATTCCTTGTAGATTCACGAGAATTTATTTTAAAAAAGCAATATTACATTCAGCGTATTAATATTTCACAATTGTTACCTTGTCGCCGTGATGGTTGAAACACAAAATGCTACCATCCACACAACCAACTATAACACTACTGTAGTTCTCTGCTGGAGAGGAAAAGATGGGTTTCGTTGTGTCCCTGGACCACAGCACTTCACCTGTATCCTGTTCAGGAAAACAATGAAAATGTCAGTTACCATACTTCGAAACCATTCCCAGCCTGCTGTGATGATATTAAACACTGGTCATCACATTAGAATAGCATGACAATACAGGGTGCCATAGAAGATAATACTGGGTCGAGCAGGATAACACAGGGTTAGGTTGAAGATACAAGATCAGATGTGGATAACATGAGGTCAGGTGTGGCAGAACAAAGGACCAGGTGTGGGATAAACAGATGACTAGGTGTGGGATAACACAGGATCTCACATGGGATAACACATGATCAGGTGTAGAATAACAAGGTCAGTGTGGGATAACATGGGGTTAAATGTGGGATAACAAAGGATCAGGTATGGGCTAACACAGGATCAGGCATGGAATAACAAGGTCGTGTGGGATAACACAATGTCATGTGTGGGATAACAAAGGATCAGGAGTGGGATAACACAAGGTCAAGTGTAATACCACAGAATGAGTTGAAGGATATGACACGGTCAGCTAAAGGATAACACACAGTCAGCTAAAGAAAGACACAGGGTCTGTTGAAGAAAAGCTACACTCACAGGGTTGACAGCATGTAGGTTTGAGCCGAGGGTGCCCACATAGACATGGCGATGATGGCGACTGACACAGGGAGAGGAGAACACGCTGCCAGTACCAAGACTCCGCCTCCAGACACACCTCTGCTTCTGTAACACCATCACATCACACACAATGATTTTCCATACAATCAGACCTGAACAAGGAACAGAATCCATTATCCACTGAAAAACAGGAATTTGTTTGATTGTATTATATCAGTTCCAACATGTCAGAGAGAGTTATATGTTTATATGCAACCTGTTTTATCTTCTGCAATCTTACATTGATATCCACTGAATGTAGGCAGCCATCATGCGAGCCAATGATGATATGCGAGGTCATGGGGTCAAGGGTCGGAGAGCTCTTGACGCAGCCACCTGTTTTATATGTCCACTTGATATCACCTGACACTGCACATAGCATGTATACACAGTTGTCATAGCAACCTAGAAGAAACAAGGTCACAATGGTTAAAATTTTAAGGTCAATGTCAGGGAGCTATGAGTGAGTGACTTGTATTGGGTTTAATGCCATTTTAAACACTATCTCAGTAATAACAGGGTCTAATGGGGAAAAGAGTCTAAAGTGTTGCAAGTTGAAGACAGTTGCCATTTCTGTGAAATGCAGACACAAATGGATATATTTCTGCAAAACCTGGAAACACTACTTGGGCATACTGGGTTTTGCAGGCCTCAGACATTTGCCAATTCTGTGAAATGCAGACACAAATGGACATATTTCTGCGAAACCTGGAAACACTATTTGGGCATACTGGGTTTTGCAGGTCTCAGATACTTGCCATTTCTGTGAAAAGCAGACACAAAAGGATATATCTCTGCAAAACCTGGAAACACTACAGGGGCATACTGCGTTTTGAACTCAGAGTCATCAAATTATGATGTGTCTAAGGGATGCAACTCTTCACAGGGCACTTCAGCACCGTCACACCTACCCCTTGGAGTTGTACTATATATGGAGACTACCAAAACGATTTTTATCGCATTCACAAGTACAACAAGGTGCAGTGAGCGGGTCAGTTTAGTTTTATGCTGCTTTTAGCATATTTCAACAATATCACAGCGGGGGATGCCAGAAAAGAGCTTCACATACTGATCTTAGCGCTACGATAGTCGTAAGTCTATGTTTAAGTATGGGAGTTAAGATCATCTTAGCGCTACGATAGTTGTAAGTCTATGTTTAAGTATGGGAGTTACGATCATCTTAGCGCTACGATAGTCGTAAGTCTATGTTTAAGTATGGGAGTTACGATCATCTTAGAGCTACGATAGTTGTAAGTCTATGTTTAAGTATGGGAGTTACGATCATCTTAGCGCTAGGATAGTCGTAAGTCTATGTTTAAGTATGGGAGTTACGATCATCTTAGAGCTACGATATTTGTAAGTCTATGTTTAAGTATGGGAGTTACGATCATCTTAGCGCTACAATAACTTTGTGGAACGGGGCCCAGGATAGAAGTACATGACAGTACTGACACGTCCCTGCTGCACACCTCAAGGAGCTGCTTATGGATAGCTAAAATCCCTAATGTTCAAAGGGGCTATTTTCTGGGTTCTTGCACTCGCATGTCAGTGTAATGAAACTAACCATGATCTTACTCATTTGTCAAATTCAATCAAATCTGAAGCTCCACCTACCTACAACTACCCATCGTCCACACTGGCTGAGACAGGCTGAGGACTCCACACGGTCACCGAGTCGCGTCCGCCACAACTCACAACCAGTTGTCAGGTCTATAGCACACATCAAGTACGAGTGGGAACCGATGTACACAACATGGCTGCCAGAGCTGGAAAAGACACTAACACTGAAGTCTGGGGAAACACAAAGCAGTATGAACATACAGAGTTACATATGTCTTCCTTTAAGCATAAATTAGGTTACCCTTCAAACTATCTGAATCATCAGAAAGCTGTAACACAGGATTAGTTCAATCAGAATACTAAACAGAAGACTTGTTTCAGATCAAACCACATTGTTCAACAGTTTCCTGGGTCAAACTGATGCAGGAAGCCAAATCAATATCACAATGTTGTTAAACTATATTTGAGGTAACAGCATCTACATTATTATAAACTTTAAAAATTATCACATTTGACATTTTCACAGTTCAAGAGGGTATCATGAATCTTCGAAAAATACTAAACCTTTAGAAAGGATAATTCATCATATATAAATTATACAGTGAGTGAGTTACAAAGGAGCATCTGTGTGAAGTAACAGCTATAGGGCATGATGAACCACCACCCAATGGGACATGTAAGGTCTAAAGCCTCACCTGCTGACTGCCACCAGAGGAGAAGCATCCACACACTTCTCAGTGTCATACTTCCAACACAAGGACATTGACACACGATCCTGATCACCTCCTGCATGTCTTGAATCTACTCCATCCACCAACACACCATCCTTTTCTCCTGCTGATACCTGCTCACTCAATACTCGATCCAGCTCATCATCTGAACATTTTGTCACACGATCCTGAAGGTAATCTGTAAGACCTGTGTCTACACTGGCCATTGATAACCTAACTGGAACTGACGAGGAGGCAGCAGCTGTTCCCTGATATCTACTGCCTCGAGAAACAGATCCAGCAAACTTAAGCACATGCTCTGTCAAACAGTTTTCACTCTCAAGGTTCATCTGGCTATTTGAGCCATCATGGACACCTTCCATAACATCATCTGATACAGGCTCACTCCCATCAGGATGAGCAGGTGTTGCTGGAACTGCTTGAAGTGGATCTCTCTGCTCCTCTACAGATACAGTGGCTTCATCTTGGCTCTGTTTAGTTGCTGGACCAGCTTCAGGATGATCCCTCTTCCCCTCTCCACATACAGAAGCTTCATGTTGGCCCTGGATGGTTGTTGGTAGGGCTTCACGATCCTCACGTTTTCTCTCTACAGATAGAGAAGCTTCATATTGGCCCTGGATGGTTGTTGGTAGAGCTTTAAGATCCTCAACCTTCCCTCTACAGATACAGAAGTTTCATCTTGGCTCTGGACATTTGCCATCATCTGCTGGACATGCTGGACAAAGTCAAGGAAAGCCTTATTGAGGACAGTGTCCAGAAGCAAGGTGCTTTGTTCCCCCAGTTTGTCCTCTACCATGTTAACCAGACGGACTGCCTGGAGGGAGTTCCCCCAGAGCCAGAAACTCATCCACATCCAGCACATCTCTGCACCGTTCTGGTAGATGGGCCTGGAAACAGAAAAGGCTTTCTTAAACACATTCCATTCACCAGACACTTCTACAGAAAGAAAATAAAATTTCCAAAATTTAATATAAAATTTCATAAAAAGTAAAACATATACTGCTCATTGGAAGTTCTTACAACCTGAAGAAGAATAAAAATATGCTTTTGCACAATTCATTGTATTCATTTTGACCAGTAACACAAACTAAACATGGCTTTATGAATCTTATAATCCTTATAAAGGTAGACATATTGTAAAAGCTATCATATTTTCATAAGAAAATGAGAACTAGGATCATCACAATTATGGACATCTAAACACATACTGTCCCATCATGCCTAGCACTTATCACTAATGTTATAGTAATTTCACTCCATGAAGTCATGTTTAATACTTGAGTCTAAAATATAATACTCTATTGATGTGTATGTGAGCAGCTGGACTTTCTGTTCTGTGCCACACTGACAGACAGTAGGGCTGGCTATCAAAGATCAAAGAGATGATAACTGTTCACTAAATATTGATTGATTATTGATAAATACCTGAGAAAATATCAGATGAAAGAAATCAACATATTCCACATCAGTGGTGAGTGGTGACATACTTAGACATGGTCGGATTACTAACTAAACATCATCCTGAACATAATTCAAGAGCAACAAATAAATAAAAACTAATCTTTGTGCATTGTCCAAGTAAATTAAAACTTTATTTCATCACAATAGTTCATGCAAGATATTATCGATGACTCGATACTCATATTGATAATCATTATATTTTTTCCAGTCAACAATATTTCCTATTATCAATCAATTTTAGCCATCAATACAAGACAGTGTAGAGCTTCCCTGCTTCCCCACCTGCCAGAGACTGTTGCACCAGTGTCGGACATCGGTCAGCAGTGTGGGTGACCTGATGATCTCCTCCTCCCACATCCTTGCCAGCAACTTGGTATCAGTCTTCCCTGACAACAAATAACAACAGCTGAACACTCACAGACTTCTACCTGATATTATCAAATACTTACAGAATGTCACAATATGTGATGCCAATTACTGAGTGACTAGTTAACTAGCCCTGGGTCTAGCTAATAGGAGTGGTAGCCTAATGATTAAAGCGTCTGCTCGTCACACTTAAGACCCGAGTTCAATTCCCCACATGGGTACATTCAGTGAAGCCGATTTCTGGTATCCTCCGCTGTGATATTGCTGGAATATTGCTAAAAGCGGTATAAAACCATACTCACTCACTCTCTGAGCCATTATTAGAGAAACATTTGCTCCAAGTTTCATACAGTCCCACTGAAAACAACTACTTCTTTGTCAAGTGAGTTAGATATAATGTCAAGTTGATAGATGGTCAGTTATATCACAGCGTGTGAGTCTGGTGTGAGGGGGAAGCTTAAAGTGATGCAGATTGTACATGTCTATCATACCAGAGAAACCGATGTTCAAGGGTAACACTACCACACAAAATGGATTCCTGACCCTAAAAATGCAAAATGAAAATTTGTAAGTATGCAAAAGTAGCTTGGAAATTTAGGTAATAAGACAACATTAGAAAATATATTTTACAGTCTTAAGTCAAGTAAATGTCAACAGCAACCAATATTTTTCTTAAGAGGTGACTAACAGGATTAAGTGGTCAGATTTGCTGACTTGGTTGAAGCATGTCATCATGTCCGAACTGCGTACATCTAGGTCCATGATGTCAATCACGGGATTGTCTGATCCAGACTCGATTATATATACCGGTAGCTGGAAAGTTGCAGTAAACAAAAAACAGAAATCTAATAAGAATGATAACAACTATTAAGATATCTATACTTGGAATTACATAACAAGTTCAGTCAGTATCAGTTCCAACCAGCTTCCACTAGAAGCCCATCACTAGTTCTATGTGAGTCAGTCATTGTACTCACCATGTTTAGTGAGAGGAATCTGGTCCACCAGCATCACCTGGTCTGGCTGATAGTGAGGTGGTAGCATCTCCTGTAAATGTGATGTGACCGCCATCTTGAGTGATGCATGCTGGGCGTCTTCACAAGGGGCCTCAGACACAACAAACAGCAGCAGACGATCAGCAAGGGAGAGAACTCTACTGTCCATGATTCCTGGTAGCTGTTGAACAGCCTGTGATGAAAGTTCACATTCAGAATGAAACAACCATGAAGGGGAAGTGACATTGGGTTTTATATTGTGTTCAACATTTTTGCATGAGTAGAGCTACCTGCACCAACCTTCTCCCCTCAGAAATCTCAAATCTCTTATTATCTTCACAAAGTTTACTCCATGCGTAATGAAATTTGATACAACAAAAGAAATTGTTAAAACAAAAGCACAACCCTGTACTACATTTGCAAAAACATGCTTGCTTACATTTACGTTACAGCCTAATGGAGAGCAAACTCAGACAAACCAATAAGACAAATTCTATTTGGGATGACACTTTTTTAGTATATGCCATTGTGTATTCCAATTTTCAGATAATTTGATGCATAATGGAGTCAGTGATGAATTTGATGCATGTCATGGAGTGAGTGAGTGAGTGAGTGAGTGAGTGAGCAAGCAAGTACAGTTTTGCACCACTATTGGCACTATTCCAACAATATTACAGCAAGGGACACTACAAACAGGCTTCCCACATATTGTAAGTGACCCAGGCCTCACCATTACAAGTGAACACTTTAACTACTAGAATAAATCAAATACAGTGACTTACATGCTGTATAGCTGCTGTGTTCAACCTCTTGCCATGCCGCTTGATCTGATCATCAAGGCGACCAATATATATAATGGTGTTATCGTCCTGGACACATACAATATCCCCTGTGTCTCGCCACACGGGAGACTCTCCATAACAGCTTCCGTCTCATCATTCAGGAGACATACTCGCTCACGGCTGCCTGCAATGGGAAATTTTCCTCCTTAAATAAACCAAAAATTTAGCAAAAGGTAAGAAAACATTCTGTCAGTTCCTGGACTTATGCCTAGTTCATTTAGGACAACACATTTTAAGGCAAAAACAGGTAGTCTCAAAGGGTTCCTATGGCAACATAATTTTGCAAGAAACAATCACAAATCATTAAGCATAGTTCATGCAGTGACATGATTTAAGGTTGTATCACATGGATAACTATATTGGCAGTGCGTTGATTTTATTAGGTTTACAGTCTTATAAACATCTGACAACCCGAACAATTTGATATATCAAAGGCAATGAGGTTTGATGCATTGTGGTTCTTTGTGGAAAGGGTAGGAACCTGGTTCCCGATCCACGAAGCATTCGTATTATTACGACCTGTCATAACTCTATAGTTTATTATAGGCTTACGAAAGTCGTAGTGCTACGAACGCTTTGTGAAACAGGACCCAGGACTAGAGCAGGACCATAGCGACACAGATCTACCAACAGTATGTGTAATGTGAGATAGCCTCCTCCTTCTTCAGTTGTGCACCTACCTATCTGCAGTCTCCCCTCTCCGCTGGTCACCTGACGACCTTCACTGTCAATGACCTTCACCTCTGTTCCATCAAGAACAGAACCCAGTGGAATATCTCCTTCACCATGCCTTTAAAACATAATTAATTTACATCTGTATTCTGTGAGGTATTTAGGAAACACAAAAAAGAAAAACAAATAGCTTTACTTGTTTAACTCACAGAAACTCAACATTATTCAAGTCTATATATTTCTCTAACATGGTTTATCTATGACAAAGTCCAACTATCAGAGCAAAAACAATTCAGAAAACTGACAATATATGGGACTAAACAGACAACTGACAATACTCACTCAAAATACAGTAAACTATGATTATGGGACCATCAATTTTAGTTTGTTTATGGGACCACCAATTTTAGTTAGTTAGACATTTCACTGAAACTATAGAGCAAATAGCCGTAACCAAACAAACAGTTCATTACATCAGACTGTTCATTATAAGCATGTTATAAACATAGGGCTTAAACCGACCAACACTTACTCAAGAAATGTGGACTTAAACTGGAAGCATGTGGCCCAGCAGGACACTTCGGTCACTCCATACAGGTTGTAGAAGGTGGTTTGACAGTCAGGGGCCATGGCTGACCGAAGGATGTCCCTGGTGGGCAGATTCTCCCCTCCCAGCGCCAGGATCCGAACACTTGACCCCCGACTCAGAAGTGTGGTTCTCAGAACCGACGGGCCAAACCTCAACAATAATGATGGCGTCATCTGCAATACAAGATAAATAATGAGTCATAATGATAGACAGAGGTGCATGTTGAAAGTGTTATCATCACTATCCTGCTCAGTGAATCAGTGGACACTAGACATCCATTCCCAGGTCCCTGAAGAGTAAAAAGCTGCCAAACTGTAGCCATATGGCAGTGTAATTTATCCTCCAATAATGGCTGTAATTGTTCTTCTGTTAAGATAC